>NW_027316278.1:7817501-7891116 GCF_026437365.1 Eucyclogobius newberryi | reverse complement strand
GGGAAAGAGAGAGAGAGAGGGGGGGGAGAGAGAGAGAGAGACAGAGGGGGAGAGAGAGGGGGGAGGAGACAAGTGAAAGAAGAGGGGGAGGAGGAGGGAGAGAATAATATGCACAAAAATAAACCTCAACTCAAAAACAGAAACATTTAAAATGGGACAATTATTCAGATTTTACTATGCTCTTTATTCCTTTTTTTTCATTTTTTTTTTTCTTCTAATTTTTTTCCTAATTTCCCCTCCTTTTTTTCCTGATGCCACGCCATTATGTTCAGAATCAGAATGAGGTTTATTGCCATTTGTCAATGAACAAAATTCACAAACATAGGAACTTGTCCTGGTGATTCGAACACAAACAAGAAAACATTGAACAATGAATACAAAACAGCTACCAGATATCTAAAAAATAGGTAGTAAAGTTAAAATAAGGTTAGAAATGATAATGATGTAGATGATATCTACATAAATAAAATATCTAGTGCAATAAGAGTGAACAGTGCAGTGAGTGCAAAGCTTAGGAAGTGTTCATGAGTCCAACGGCAGAGGGAAACAACTGTTCTTGTGACGGGAGGTTCTGGTCTGGATGGACTGTAGCCTCCTGCCTGAGGGGAGTGGCCTCCTGCCTGAGGGGAGTGGCCTCCTGCATGAGGGGAGTGGCCTCCTGCATGAGGGGAGTGGCCTCCTGCATGAGGGGAGTGGCCTCTGCCTGAGAGGAGTGGCCTCCTGCCTGAGGGGAGTGGCCTCCTGCATGAGGGGAGTGGCCTCCTGCCTGAGGGGAGTGGCCTCCTGCCTGAGGGGAGTGGACTCCTGCCTGAGGGGAGTGGCCTCCTGCCTGAGGGGAGTGGACTCCTGCCTGAGGGGAGTGGCCTCCTGCCTGAGGGGAGTGGCCTCCTGCATGAGGGGAGTGGCCTCCTGCATGAGGGGAGTGGCCTCTGCCTGAGAGGAGTGGCCTCCTGCCTGAGGGGAGTGGCCTCCTGCATGAGGGGAGTGGCCTCCTGCCTGAGGGGAGTGGACTCCTGCCTGAGGGGAGTGGACTCCTGCCTGAGGGGAGTGGCCTCCTGCCTGAGAGGAGTGGCCTCCTGCCTGAGGGGAGTGGCTCAAATAGTCCATGTCCAGGGTGAGAAGGGTCGGCTGTGATCCGGCCTGCTCGTCCCAGAGTCCTGCAGACGTACAGGTCCTGCAGAGATGGAAGCTCGCAGCCGATCACCTTCTCAGCAGAGACACAATGCACTGTAGTCTCTGTTTGTCCCTGGCTGTGGCTCCAGCGTACCACACGGTGATGGAGGAGGTGAGGATGGACTCAATGATGGTCGTGTAGAACTGCACCATCATCTCCGCTGTCAGCTTGGCTTTCCTCAGCTGCCACAGGAAGTACATCCTCTGCTGGGCCTTCTTGATGAGGGAGCGATCATCTCCACTGTTTTCTGGGCGTTGAGCTCCAGGTTGTTACCGCTGCACCAGCCGCTCCACCTCCTCCTGTAGACAGACTCATCCCCGTCCGAGATGAGCCCGATGAGGGTGGTGTCGTCATGGTGATGAGGGTGGTGTTGTGGTGTCGTCATGGTGATGAGGGTGGTGTTGTGGTGTCGTCATGGTGATGAGGGTGGTGTCGTCATGGTGATGAGGGTGGTGTTGTGGTGTCGTCATGGTGATGAGGGTGGTGTTGTGGTGTCGTCATGGTGATGAGGGTGGTGTCGTCATGGTGATGAGGGTGGTGTTGTGGTGTCGTCATGGTGATGAGGGTGGTGTTGTGGTGTCGTCATGGTGATGAGGGTGGTGTCGTCATGGTGATGAGGGTGGTATCGTCATGGTGATGAAGGTGGTGTCGTGGTGTCGACCGCAAACTTGATTTGTTTAACAGAGTCGTGGCTGGAGGTGCAGCAGTTTGTGTACTTATTTTCTACTTTTACTCCTTTGTGTTGTTGTTTTGTTTTTGTTGATCTATGCTCTAATAAAAAATGAAATAGCAAAACAGAAACTTGTAATTAATTCAAGTAAACCTCATCAACAACAATGGACAAAATGGGACAATTATTCAGAATTTAATCTGCTCTAATAAATTTTTCTCTTTTTTTTCCTGATGTCACGCCCTTATTTTACTTTTACTCCTTTACTTGCCTTATGTTCTACCTGGTCCTTTGTGGTTTGTTTGTTTTTGTTTTTGTTGTTGTTGTGTTGTTGCTTTGTTCTTGTTGATCTATGTTATAATTAAAAATAAAATAGCAAAAAAACGTCTTCAAAAATTGTCACATTCATTATTTTTGGTTTGTTTGAACGATTACATTATGACCTGAAGAAGAACTGTTATAGATTATCCAAATAATAATGACATATAGTTTAGGAGAACGCTGATCCATCGGGAAGAACGATCTTCTCAGATTTCAAACATGTGGAAACTAAGAACTGGCACTTTTTCTTTTCCTCATAAAGATAAAAAATAAAAAGTGGAGACTAGATCACTTTTCAGTTCCAGAGCAACAAACAAACTCAAAGTCCAAGAAACCAGGAAGTGATGCAATTTATCACTATCAAAATAAAACATATCATTTCTAGTTGACTAAAACTATCGCGGAAACAAATCAATCCGACTAAATTAACATTACATTTTCGTAGATTAAAACTAGACAAATTATTGACTAAATCTAGACTATAAAAAGAAATCATCAAACACAATTTCTCTCTTTAAAAAACAGGATATTTTAGTTCTTTCTAGAGGACATTTAAGTGTGTCTAAATAAGTGTGGTTTCCTGAGCTTCGCCTCCAGTGGACAGGGGGCAGCACTGAGCAGCTCTGAAAGGGGCTGAGACGTGAGCTGCAGTGAGTGTATGACCTGCTTCCTGTCTCATGGATGGTTGCACTTGTGTCCAAACATCTCCTCCCTTCCTCCCTCCCTCCATCCCCCTCTCTCTCTCTCTCTCTCTCTCTCTCTCCCTCTCTCCCTCTCTCCCTCTCTCTCTCTCTCTCTCTCTCTCGCCCCGGGGCACTGGCTGTTTACATGTGTTTGTGGATGATTTGTCTTCAAACGGACAGCTCACCTCCCCTCTCTCTCTCCCTCTCTGCCCTTCCTCTCCTCGTACTCTCTCTTTCCTCATTTCTCTTCTCCCCCTCCTCCCTTTTCTCCTCTCTCTGTCTCTTTCTCCATCACAAAACTTCCTCGTCTTTTCACTCTCTCCCCTCTTTCTCTCGCTGCCTTCCCTTCTCTCTCTCTCCTCTCTCTTTCTTCCCCTGTTTCTCTTCTGCCTCATCCATCTTCTTCTCTTATGCTCTTCATCCTTCTCTCTCTCTATTTCTCTTGTTACCCCCCTCTTTCTCCTTACACCCCTCTTCTCTCTCCTGTCTTTCCTTGTCTTCTCTCCCTCTCCCTCCTCTTGTCTCTCCTCTCTCATCACCACATCCATCCATCCCGCCCCGCCCCGCTCTTCCTCCCCCTCTCTTCTCTCTCTTGTCTTGTCTCCCCCCTCTCTTTCCTCCGTCTTCCCCTCTTTTCTCCCCCCACTTGTCTCTCCTCTCTCACCTCCAGGCCTTTCCACACTCATCGTCGCATCCATCCATCTCTTCCTCCCTCTCTCTTCTCTCCCGCCCCGCTCTTCCTCTTCCTCCCTCTCTCTTCTCTCCCGCCCCGCTCTTCCTCTTCCTCCCCTCTCTTCTCTCCCGCCCCGCTCTTCCTCTTCCTCCCTCTCTCTTCTCTCCCGCCCCGCTCTTCCTCTTCCTCCCCCTCTCTTCTCTCCCGCCCCGCTCTTCCTCTTCCTCCCCCTCTCTTCTCTCCCGCCCCGCTCTTCCTCTTCCTCCCTCTCTCTTCTCTCCCTCCCCGCTCTTCCTCCCTCTCTCTTCTCTCCCTCCCCGCTCTTCCTCTTCCTCCCTCTCTCTTCTCTCTCTCCCCGAGGGGGAGATGGTTTCCTCGTCTCTCTGGAGTGGAAAGATTTCACATTTAATAGAGGCTCTTCTCCTGTGATGTGTGAGGCTCTTAAACCGTCCGAACTCGGGCCCCGGGGCCACGAGCAGCCGCAGGTCCGTCTGTATCAGGAGGAAGTAAACATGAAGGACGGGCACTTCTGAGGTCTTTTTTTACCTCCATCACAAGCTTAAGCTGAGAATAGGTAATTAACATCTTTACTTTCACTTAAATGGCACAGATTGTTTTTAATCACATTCAAACACTGACTCTTTTAGCTTAGCATTTTTTTTATTTATTTCTTTAGGTATTTTAGATCGACTTTATTATGATTTTGACATGTGAAATGCTAATGCAAAGGTAAATGTGCATCATGAGCATCAGGAGGAGCTGCTGCTACACTGGCGCGAGCTGAATTAATACAAGATGAATCAAGTTTGTTGGAGCCTCATGGGATTTTTTCTGAAATATTCATTTTAAATATTTAAAGGTGTACAGTGTAACACGGAGTCTGCAAAGTACTCGTCTCCATGGAGATGTTATTGCTTTGCCTGGTGCTCCAGCGTGGCATTAAACCTTTCTAGCTCACATTTATTCAATTGCAGGTGTTTTATTGCCAGAAAATACCTCGAAAGACAGATTTACTGTGAGCGGATTGTGCATTTAAATGGAGAACAGCAACACCACTATTTAACAACTAAGTATATATATAAATATTGAGTATATATAAATACAGACACAAAGACATGAAGCGTCCAATGGCCCAGATTTATATAGTGATCCAAGAATGTGAACGTGATGCCAGCGCTTGATATTTTACATCTAAGAAAACAATCTATTTACTTTTCTTTTTCTGGAATAACACCATGTCAGCGACTTCCATCAAACCTCAGCTGTGACTCGACTCGAGTTAGTCGTGCTTAAAATACACAAAGTTCTAGAGGAAAAAGAGGAAAAAATGTATTTCCTATTGAATGTACAGAGTTTCCTCCACAGCAGACCACACCCCCTAATATGAGGTGTGGCCGACCGTATCTATGGAAACACAGGTGGCAGACCCTCCACTGGAAAAGTTACGTAGTGCACCTTTAATAATGTTACATGGACAAAAGATGATGAAACATTTACATAAAAGAATCACACAACTCACACACTGACGTAGTGTGTGTCGACTGAACTGACTGACTGACCACTAGATGGCGCTGCAGCACCTGGAGCTAATGGATCTGAAATGACAAGCATAAGCAAAGGTTAATGCAAAATGAACCTCGCTCGTACTGGAACTAGTCAGAAAAAGTAAAAGATACACAAGACAGAGAGTGGAGAAAGTAAAACCAGCTTTCAATGAGACACCGGACAACACTGGACAATACTGGACAATACTGGACAATACTGGACAACACTGGACATTACTGGACAATACTGGACAATAACACTGGACAACACTGGACAACACTGGACAACACTGGACAACAACACTGGACAACACTGGACAACACTGGAAAACACTGGACAACACTGGACAACAACACTGGAAAACACTGGACAACACTGGACAACACTGGAAAACACTGGACAACACTGGACAACACTGGAAAACACTGGACAACACTGGACAATCCTGGACAATACTGGACAATACTAGACAACAACACTGGACAACAACACTGGACAACACTGGACAACACTGGAAAACACTGGACAACACTGGACAACAACACTGGACAACACTGGACAACACTGGAAAACACTGGACAATACTGGACAACACTGGACAATCCTGGACAATACTGGACAACAACACTGGACAACACTGGACAATACTGGACAATACTGGACAACAACACTGGACAACACTGGACAACACTGGACAACAATGGACAACAATGGACAATACTGGACAATGCTGGACAACAATACTGGACAATACTGGACAACACTGGACAACACTGGACAACAACACTGGAAAACACTGGACAACAATGGACAATACTGGACTGGGAGGAGTACTTTTACGGACTACGAAACGTCTGAGGAATAAAGTCTGGCGGTAATGCAACACTCGGATGCCAACCGCCATAAAACAACAACAACAACAACAACAACACTGGACAATACTGGACAACAACACTTGACAATACTGGACAACAATGGACAACTTATTTACTTGACGTCACCGCCATCTGCTGGACACAAAGAAGTACTGACAGCAGTGCCATTGTAATAAAAGCTTTGTGTAAAATTGCTTTTAACACGCCCCGTAATGGAAGCGTGGTGTGTTGTAGTGGTTTTTTACATGTTGTTATTTACTTGTAAACACATTTGGTCCTGATCCCGTCTCTGGTGGAGGATAATATAATAATATAATAATATAATAGACCCATGTGTGGAAGTGTCGTTACAAATACCGTGCGCACTGAGCCGTGTGTGCGCATGCGCAGTGGAGCGTGGAGTGGGCGCAGGACTTGTGTCATCTGATCTCAGCTCTTCACGGGACAGCGCGGTATTATTTGATCGCCCCGCGTGGAGTTCAGGCAGCGGGTCCCGTGGGTTTGAGTTCACGTGTGTCCCACGAGCCGCGGTCACGACATCACGGGGACAAACTGGGACAAACTGGGACAAAGTGACACTGCAGTTCAAGCGCTGAACCCGCTCCAACCAGGTGAAGAGCCACTGTTTATTCTATGAAATGATTTACAAAGACACGGCCTGTCGCCACACCGGGCGTGTTTGTGTCACGAGCACAGTCCACGCGGGGACACGCGGGGACATACGGGGAGGACACGCGGGGACACAAGAGCTGAATGAAGTAGTTTTCTATGGTCAACATTCATCATTAGCTCGGCTGTTGTTTTGGAAACAGACAACTGGCTATAAGTCATTTTCATCACTATTTTCCGGTTTATCTCTTCAAAATAAAACGTTAACAAGACGTAAATATGCATACATGGATTTTCTAATAGATCCACGTGTTATAGATGTCATTTTGTCTCTATAATTTAACTAAATGAATAGTCAAACAGAGGCTAAATAGTTTGGCCTTGTCGAACAAAGAGGTGACAAAGATAGTATATTTTGTTTTGACAGCACTGTGCGCTGGAGCTGCGTCTCTGCGGACACTTGACGCACGCGGGGCCAGTCTGAGTGGCGCCGCTCTTAGCTCCCGGAGCTAACCAGGGCCCAAACTTTGCACCTTTTCATCAACAACTCAACTTTTACATCTCTCAACCTGCTCCTTTTGCTGTGTGTGAAACGGAGCTGTGCAGAGTCAGAGGTGGAGTTTGTTTGGCAAAGACTTTGTCCCCACGGATCAATGTGAAGAGACCTGTCAATACTGTATATCCTATATATCCTATACATCCTATATATCCTATATATCCTTTATATCCTTTACATCCTTTATATGCTTTATATGCTTTATATGCTTTATATCCTATATCAGAATCAGAAAGGGTTTATTGCCATTGCTAATGAACAGAATTCACAAACATAGGAACTTGCTTTGGTGATTCGGTGCAACATGATAAAACAACCTATATAAGTCAAAAAGAAAAACAATTTAAATATGCTATAGGATAAAAGAAATAGGCTTACTATGTACACAAAATTGAATTTACAGATGTGGTGCAGAAAGTGAACCGAGTGATTGATTCAATTATAGTTAAGTTAATTGCAGTTATATCCTATATACAGAGTTCTGTTTCTTCTGCATTGTGCAGGTAAACTTATTTATGCAAAGCTGCACTACCTTTTTACTCTTGTATTTATTGCATCATTTGTGATTCCATTAAAACCCTTGACTTTTTCTTTGCAGTTTATGAAGGTGTTTGAAGCGGTGTTTCACCTGAGAATGGAAGCCTGGCACATCTTGGACATTTCTCCACTTGAGTAAAAACCCTGTTTGGTGTAGAGAGCAGAGAAGATGTCCCTCCCCAGCACGCCCACGAGTAACGACGCCTGTCTGAGCATCGTGCACAGTCTGATGTGCCACAGACAGGGAGGAGAGAGCGAGACCTTTGCCAAACGAGCCATCGAGAGCCTGGTGAAGAAGCTGAAGGAGAAGAAGGACGAGCTCGATTCATTGATCACGGCCATAACCACCAACGGGGCCCATCCCAGCAAGTGCGTCACCATCCAGAGGACTCTAGACGGGAGGCTCCAGGTAACTCCACACGTCTCGGGCCTGGTTAGCGCCGGCACGTCGGGCAGTTCAGATTGTGTGCGTTCAAGTGCATGTGGTGCTGAGAACACGCTCTGAATCAATATTTTGAGCAGAAACTAGTTAAAAATTGCTCACAGTTGTGCAAAATATCTTGCAATCTGACTCCCGCCACGACTCCCGCCACGACTCCCGCCACGACTCCCGCCACGACTCCCGCCACGACTCCCGCCACGACTCCCGCCACGACTCCCGCCACGACTCCCGCCACGACTCCCGCCACGACTCCCGCCACGACTCCCGCCACGACTCCCACCACGACTCCCACCAGGTCCACCATGACTCTGTGGTGTTCGTGTGCCACTTCTGCTGGGAAAGTCGTGTTTATGATTTTGCTGACCGCACACTAAAGCGGCAGCGGGCAGTAAACGGGGGTTAGTGGTAGTGTTGGTCGGTTTTGCTTCCGTCCGTCCCCAGGGCAGCTGTGGCTGCAGGAGCAGCTTTAACCGAGTATAGATTGAATGAATAATGCACAAAACT
This sequence comes from Eucyclogobius newberryi, assembly GCF_026437365.1. Classification (NCBI taxonomy): domain Eukaryota; kingdom Metazoa; phylum Chordata; class Actinopteri; order Gobiiformes; family Gobiidae; genus Eucyclogobius; species Eucyclogobius newberryi. The sequence continues at coordinate 7,882,527 of NW_027316278.1, read as the reverse complement.
GTAAAGCCACTTTCTGTACTTTAGGCAATTCGTGGTCCGTGCATTTTTTGGTGCGATTCTTGAATCCGAACGGATGCATTTAAAGCTTTTACTGAAGTCTAAATTGTGTATTTTTATGCTGTGATCATGTTTTTTTCACTGTTTGCGATGCGTTTTTAACATACGGACCCAGGGAAGAATAGCTAAAATGGAGCAAATGGAGATCCAAATGAACAAACAAACGAGGAGATATTCAGCCGTTCCTGTGGTTAATGGAGCGAGGTCTTTCCAGGTGGCCGGTCGCAAAGGTTTCCCTCACGTGATCTACGCCCGGCTGTGGCGATGGCCCGACCTGCACAAGAACGAGCTGAAGCACGTCAAATACTGCCAGTTTGCCTTCGATCTGAAGTGCGACAACGTGTGCGTCAACCCGTACCACTATGAGAGGGTGGTGTCCCCTGGCATAGGTGAGTGCCACTACGAGAGGGTGGTGTCCCCCGGCATAGGTGAGTGCCACTACGAGAGGGTGGTGTCCCCCGGCATAGGTGAGTGCCACTACGAGAGGGTGGTGTCCCCCGGCATAGGTGAGTGCCACTACGAGAGGGTGGTGTCCCCTGGCATAGGTGAGTGCCACTACGAGAGGGTGGTGTCCCCTGGCATAGGTGAGTGCCACTACGAGAGGGTGGTGTCCCCTGGCATAGGTGAGTGCCACTACGAGAGGGTGATGTCCCCTGACATAGGTGAGTGCCACTACGAGAGGGTGGTGTCCCCTGGCATAGGTGAGTGCCACTACGAGAGGGTGGTGTCCCCTGGCATAGGTGAGTGCCACTACGAGAGGGTGGTGTCCCCTGGCATAGGTGAGTGCCACTATGAGAGGGTGGTGTCCCCTGGCATAGGTGAGTGCCACTACGAGAGGGTGGTGTCCCCTGGCATAGGTGAGTGCCACTACGAGAGGGTGGTGTCCCCTGGCATAGGTGAGTGCCACTACGAGCCACACTACGTGCGCTCGCATGGCACTCGCCACAGGCGCGAGGGAAAATGTAAACACATCTCGCTCGCGCCGCCCACGGCGCCCGCACGGTTTGTCCCACCGCCATCCTTCAACCTCAGCCCAGCGAGAACACTGTTGTGATCGTAGTTATTGCGATTAAATAACGCACGTCCTGTTCCATTCTGGGCCCTCAGACCTGTCGTCGCTGACCATCGGGCACAACCTCGGCTCCGGCCCCAGCTCCGCTCGCATCGTGAAGGACGAGTACGACTTCGACGGTCCACAGAGCCACCCGTCCATCGACACGGGGCACGGGCTGCAGACCATCCAGCACCCGCCCTCGTCGTCCAGACCGCCGCCGCCCGAGCCCTTCTCGGGCCCCGGCCTCCTCCCGCCCCCCGAGGCGTCCACGTCCGGCGCCGCCCCCGCTTTCCCCGCCATCCCCGCCGCTTCTGGAGGTAACGGTCGTATCCTCCTTGTGCGTTTAGAGTTTAGAATGTTGTTTACACATCGAAAACGTGGTTGTCATAGAGATATTTGGCTTTTAGTTGTGTTTTATGACAACGCAACATGAAGAGGTTCTTCTGCCTGAGAACTGCAGAACCAAATGTAAACCTGCTTCAATGAAATGTCACACACAGATGAGTCGTGTGAAGTATTTTATTACTTCATGGGGCTGGATTTATTGCAAATCTAAAGCCTGGCGCATTGATTAGTTGTCACAGTTTAATTATGATCAGACCAAATATCTGACCCGAACGTCCCTCACAAGACTAAAAGCTGCAGGATGTTATGCTAAAATAAACACTCGCGCAGAATATACTAATAAAGTAGGTCAGAACAGCAGAATAAACTCAAAATACTGTCAAAAGTTCTCATTCGTGGACTAATTTGACGCCATCAAACGCTGATTCAAACTGAATATGACGAAAGGCCTGAAGTCGTGTCGTTTCATGAAAGGTTTTGAATCATGTTTTTCCTTCAGGTGCTGGTTCCTCGTGGCCTCGGAACCCCAGCTTTCCTCCAAACCACCCGCACATTACAAACGGGCATCTGCAGCACCACCCTCCAGTGCCCGTGCCAGGACACTACTGTAAGTGCTGTTACTATGACCACTGCGGGGCTCGTGTTGTTAATTCATCACTTTATTGTCAAAGTGTGTGGAGGCGGGGCTTCTCAAACCTTTTCTGGTGCGCTCGCCTCAGAGGATGAAATGTGTATCTTTGCCCCGCAGCCTCGAGAAAACATGATCATTTACTTGACTGCAAATGCCATGTATCGTTAGTGCCAGTGTCTGTCTCAGATTGTGTTTGTGCATAAATGAAGCGGGACGTCAGACTCGTGGCTCAAAGCGAAAAGGAGGCGATGTGTGTATATACTGCAAATACACATGTCATCCTGTACTTTTAAATGACCAAATGAGCAGTAAGTCTGTGGAGTTTAGAAACAGAAATAAGAGGAGAGGGCGACACGAGAGAGGGAGCGAAGAGAGACGAGAGGGGGAGCGAAGAGAGACGAGAGGGGGAGCGAAGAGAGACGAGAGGGGGAGCGAAGAGAGACGAGAGGGGGAGCGAAGAGAGACGAGAGGGGGAGCGAAGAGAGACGAGAGGGGGAGCGAAGAGACGGGGGGGAGAGAGAGACGGGGGGAAGAGAGAGACGGGGGGGAGAGAGAGACAGGGGGGAGAGAGAGAGACGGGGGGGAGAGAGAGACGGGGGGGGAGAGAGACGGGGGGGAGAGAGAGACGGGGGGGAGAGAGAGACGGGGGGAGAGAGAGACAGGGGGGAGAGAGAGAGACGGGGGGAGAGAGAGACGGGCCCTCAACACGCCCCCCACTTTGAGAAGCTCCGCCCTGAGGTATTGCCAAGTTTACCGTGGAAAAAAATCTGTTTCATGGATTTAATTACAATTGTAGAATGTCCTGAGCAACTTTACCAAAAAATAAAATAACATTGCCAAAGTGAAAAGAGCCAGACACATAATATTTCAGTTGGTGGTGCGCTGCGGAATATGTTCAAGCAAAAATGTGGGGCGTGACTCAAAGATTGAAAGGGGGCGTGGTCAAAGCTCTCAAAGCTATTCAATATTTCCATGATTTGACCAAATATCTGACCCAAATCGCTCCCAAAAGACAACAATTGTATGTAAGTTTAGAGAAAAACGACTACAGAAAAGTACTGTACGTAAAAAGTAGTTAAAATGTCAGAATAAACTCATGTTCAGCTTTAATTTGATGGCTCTAACGGCAAATGTACTAATGTCTGGTCCTAATACTTTCACTCCCCAGGGCCGGTCCATAACGAGCTCGCCTTCCAGCCTCCCATCTCCAATCACCCAGGTAACGCCACGCCCACGTTTTAAACCCGATTTGAACCGCCATGTCTCACTCCCCGCCCCCTCGTCCCCAGCCCCCGACTACTGGTGCTCCATCGCGTACTTCGAGATGGACGTGCAGGTGGGCGAGACGTTCAAAGTGCCGTCCTCGTGCCACGTGGTGACCGTGGACGGATACGTGGACCCTTCGGGCGGCGACCGCTTCTGCCTGGGCCAGCTCAGCAACGTCCACCGCACCGAGGCCATCGAGAGGGCCAGGTACCGTATTTTCCAGAGTATAAGTCGCACCAGCCAAAAAATGCATAATTGAGAAGAAAAGAAACCTGTATAAGTCGCACTGGAGTATGAAATGCAGTTGCAAGTGTGAAAATAACAAATAATATCACATACAAGTCGCTCCAGAGTAAAAGTATATAAGTATAAATATAAGTATAAGTCGCACCCCGGCTGAAACTATGCAAAAAGGTGCGACTTATAGTCCAGAAAATATTTAGATGAGTCACCCAATGCTTTTATCGACTGAAAAAAAAAAAAGGCAAATTATGCTGGAAAATGATAAACAAAACTGTGAAATTAAAAATAAAAAAATAGTATTAATTAGTAGTTATATATTTGTAATAATTAAAATTCGTCGTATTAAAGGCACAATAAATGCAGTTTCTAATTCCGCGTCTCTTCCTGTTCTTACCAAAACAACTTTATGCATGTTTCTTTTCTTGTTTAAGATGAACACAAGGCTCACATTTGCACATATGTGGACTTTTCTGCAATTATATCAGACCTTCAACATAAAGGTGTAATATTGAGTAAAGTTACGGGATCAAGGGCACACGTGTAGCTATAGCTCGTCTGCCTCACGCTAACGAGGTCCTGGACCGTTCGTGTGGAGTTTGCATGTTCTCCCTCTAGAGCTGTCATAATTATTCAGGTCACAATACAAATGTACAAACCAAAACATAATAATCGTGGCATTTTAGAAGCAAAATTATGTATGTTTTTGTTCAATGTACAGCCCAAAAATAGACTTGAATGTAAAGAATGTTATTTTATCTGCATTCTACTAAATAAAGACAGTCACAAACTTAAAGAACAGTGACACGTCAGATCAGGGGAATGAGACAGAATTAAAGATTTCACTTTTGTTTGGTTAATCGTGAATAATTAAATTGTGACGTTTTTTTTATTTGATATTTTATTTGATATCGTGACATCCATATCTCCCACAGCTTGCCTCGGTTTCTAGTCTCAGTGACACTTGACCAATTCAAATAAAAAAGACCAAATATATATATATTGTTCACAGTCCTTCATGGCAGATCATACACTGCACTGTCCAAATGTTTTCAATGATTTCTCTGCTCGACGCCATCGTTTGAGCATCTGCACTTCCCTCTCTCTCCAGTAGGGGTGTCACGATTATCAGGTTAATCGTCAATGCTGAGGTCACAATATAATCGTAAAGAACCAAAAAATTATAATCGTGAGCTAAATGAAGTCTTTTTAGATCAATCTATTGTCCAAAAAATAGACTTGAATGTGAATAACTTTTTATATCTGTCTTTTATCGTCATATTTAACTTGTCTTTCAGAAAGTTCAGTTTAATAAAGCCGGTCACAAACTTGAAGAAAAGTGACACGGGAATGAAAGAAAATGAACGATTTCACTGTTTGGTCTCAACAATCGTGATGTTTTTTCCCCACAATAATCGTAACACTAGCATCTGTTACCGTGACGTCCCTTTTCTCCAGGCTCCACATCGGCAAAGGCGTGCAGCTGGAGTGCAAGGGCGAGGGCGACGTGTGGGTGCGGTGCCTGAGCGACCACGCCGTCTTCGTCCAGAGTTATTACCTGGACCGAGAGGCCGGGCGAGCTCCGGGAGACGCCGTGCACAAGATCTACCCCAGCGCCTACATCAAGGTCAGGCGCGGCTACGGGCGGGGCTACGGGCGGGGCTACGGGCGGGGCTACGGGCGCGGCTACGGGCCTGTACACATCGTGAATCGCTAGAACGTTAATGTGTCGATTTTAAAGCGCGCTGGAAGAAGTGCTCGTTGCCCCTGTATCAGTAGAAAGTATTTAATATTCAGCCATTTCTTAGTTTTTCCTGATCCTTTAATTGATACATTTCTGTTTGCTCAAAGCCGGGATTTGAACTCAAAACCTTCTGACAGGAAGTCTCTATAAATGAGAAAAATAAATTATAAATAAGCCCCTTTGCCTGTTCAGTTTCTGCTCTCAAACTATAAGAATGAATAACTTGCAGGAGAAAGTACAGATTCCTGCTCTCAAGTAGTGAGGTAAAAGTACAAGGACTGCAAAAGTGCTAAAGTAAAGTACAGATGCCTACTTTTTCTTTTACCTCAAGTATTAGTTTGCTAAATGTCGTTAATTCAGTCACTTAAATACATTCAGTTGAACTATTATATTGACCTGTTTGGAGTTTGTTTCTTGTTTCTTCATTTATTCCATGAGCTGTCACAAACTCTTCGTGGGTTATTGTCCGGTTTGAGACTTGTGATGGAAAATAAATACATTTAAATGCTGCTAATTGGGAGCTAGAATCAGTCTCTGCCCTTTTGGCTCATTTTGGTTCAGTTTTAAATACTTAAGTCATCATTGATTGTGATATTTGTACTAACGACGAGTACATAAAAGTACACGGTCTAAAACATATGAACACTTCCTTTTGCAGGTGTTTGACCTGCGTCAGTGCCACAGGCAGATGCAGCAGCAGGCGGCCACGGCTCAGGCGGCTGCAGCCGCTCAGGCAGCGGCTGTGGCCGGCAACATCCCCGGACCTGGATCTGTGGGCGGGATCGCTCCTGCCATAAGTACGACCACTTCACATATTTGTACTATGTTCATTATTCAGACCAAAGAGCGAGTATTATTCAGGCCAAAGAGCGAGTATTATTCAGGCCACAGAGCGAGTATTATTCAGGCCAAAGAGCGAGTATTATTCAGGCCACAGAGCGAGTATTATTCAGGCCAAAGAGCGAGTATTATTCAGGCCAAAGAGCGAGTATTATTCAGGCCAAAGAGCGAGTATTATTCAGGCCAAAGAGCGAGTATTATTCAGGCCAAAGAGCGAGTATTATTCAGGCCAAAGAGCGAGTATTATTCAGGCCAAAGAGCGAGTATTATTCAGGCCAAAGAGCGAGTATTATTCAGGCCAAAGAGCGAGTATTATTCAGGCCAAAGAGCGAGTATTATTCAGGCCAAAGAGCGAGTATTATTCAGGCCAAAGAGCGAGTATTATTCAGGCCAAAGAGCGAGTATTATTCAGGCCAAAGAGCGAGTATTATTCAGGCCAAAGAGCGAGTATTATTCAGGCCAAAGAGCGAGTATTATTCAGGCCAAAGAGCGAGTATTATTCAGGCCAAAGAGCGAGTATTATTCAGGCCAAAGAGCGAGTATTATTCAGGCCAAAGAGCGAGTATTATTCAGGCCAAAGAGCGAGTATTATTCAGGCCAAAGAGCGAGTATTATTCAGGCCACAGAGCGAGTATTATTCAGGCCAAAGAGCGAGTATTATTCAGGCCAAAGAGCGAGTATTATTCAGGCCAAAGAGCGAGTATTATTCAGGCCACAGAGCGAGTATTATTCAGGCCAAAGAGCGAGTATTATTCAGGCCAAAGAGCGAGTATTATTCAGGCCACAGAGCGAGTATTATTCAGGCCAAAGAGCGAGTATTATTCAGGCCAAAGAGCGAGTATTATTCAGACCAAAGAGCGAGTATTATTCAGGCCAAAGAGCGAGTATTATTCAGGCCAAAGAGCGAGTATTATTCAGGCCAAAGAGCGAGTATTATTCAGGCCAAAGAGCGAGTATTATTCAGGCCAAAGAGCGAGTATTATTCAGGCCAAAGAGCGAGTATTATTCAGGCCAAAGAGCGAGTATTATTCAGGCCAAAGAGCGAGTATTATTCAGGCCAAAGAGCGAGTATTATTCAGGCCACAGAGCGAGTATTATTCAGGCCACAGAGCCGAGTATTATTCAGGCCAAAGAGCCGAGTATTATTCAGGCCAAAGAGCCGAGTATTATTCAGGCCACAGAGCGAGTATTATTCAGGCCAAAGAGCGAGTATTATTCAGGCCAAAGAGCGAGTATTATTCAGGCCAAAGAGCGAGTATTATTCAGGCCAAAGAGCGAGTATTATTCAGGCCACAGAGCGAGTATTATTCAGGCCAAAGAGCGAGTATTATTCAGGCCAAAGAGCGAGTATTATTCAGGCCAAAGAGCGAGTATTATTCAGGCCAAAGAGCGAGTATTATTCAGGCCACAGAGCCGAGTATTATTCAGGCCACAGAGCCGAGTATTATTCAGGCCAAAGAGCCGAGTATTATTCAGGCCAAAGAGCCGAGTATTATTCAGGCCAAAGAGCCGAGTATTATTCAGGCCAAAGAGCGAGTATTATTCAGGCCAAAGAGCGAGTATTATTCAGGCCAAAGAGCCGAGTATTATTCAGGCCAAAGAGCCGAGTATTATTCAGGCCACAGAGCCGAGTATTATTCAGGCCACAGAGCCGAGTATTATTCAGGCCAAAGAGCGAGTATTATTCAGGCCAAAGAGCGAGTATTATTCAGGCCACAGAGCGAGTATTATTCAGGCCACAGAGCCGAGTATTATTCAGGCCACAGAGCCGAGTATTATTCAGGCCAAAGAGCGAGTATTATTCAGGCCAAAGAGCGAGTATTATTCAGGCCAAAGAGCGAGTATTATTCAGGCCAAAGAGCGAGTATTATTCAGGCCACAGAGCGAGTATTATTCAGGCCAAAGAGCGAGTATTATTCAGGCCAAAGAGCGAGTATTATTCAGGCCACAGAGCGAGTATTATTCAGGCCACAGAGCGAGTATTATTCAGGCCAAAGAGCGAGTATTATTCAGGCCAAAGAGCGAGTATTATTCAGACCAAAGAGCGAGTATTATTCAGGCCAAAGAGCGAGTATTATTCAGGCCAAAGAGCGAGTATTATTCAGGCCAAAGAGCGAGTATTATTCAGGCCACAGAGCCGAGTCTTAGTTCCGACTCTGTTCTTTGCGCTTGAGAATCGTGTCTGATAAAGGCGCTCGTTCCAGGCTTGTCGGCGGCGGCCGGGATCGGCGTGGACGACCTGCGGCGGCTCTGTATCCTCAGGATGAGCTTCGTGAAGGGCTGGGGCCCCGACTACCCCCGGCAGAGCATCAAAGAGACGCCATGTTGGATCGAGATTCACCTCCACCGGGCGCTGCAGCTGCTGGACGAGGTTCTGCACACGATGCCCATAGCGGACCCCCAGCCTCTGGACTGACCACCGGGCGCTGCAGCTGCTGGACAAGGGTCTGCACACGATGCCCATTGTGGACCCCCAGCCTTTGGACTGACCACCGGGCGCTGCAGACCACCGGGCGCTGCAGCTGCTGGACGAGGGTCTGCACACGATGCCCATTGCGGACCCCCAGCCCGGGCGTTGGGGCTCCACGCTGCAGGAACTCTTCATCCACACGAGCGGAAATGACTTTAGAAGTTTATTTATTCATTCTAGGTTTTTGGATTAATTTCACGGTTTGTTTCAGTATATTTTCTAAACGATCCGTCTAAAATACTACATTTTCAAACTCTCGATTGACGCTAAGGACGATTGTAATAAAAACACTTCTTTTTAAACTACGACACTGTGTAATTGTCAACGCAAACGTGATTTTCTTTTCTATTTCTTTGTGCTTTTCTTCATCAGTTGTTGAGCAAAACCATCTTTAAAAGGTTAAAATCGTCCGGACACTGTTTTTAAAAATCGAGAGGTTTCCGCTTCCACCTGAACGTTGTTTTTTTTTCATTTTCGCTCTGTTCTTTCTGTGTCGTCCATGTTTTTCCCCGTTATTCTCGATCTGATGGAAGTAGTGCCTATACTGGGGGTCTGACCCACGTGTCTTACGGCTCGGCCCAGTTGAGGTCCGGCCTCCTCCCCCTCAGCGCCGTCACGTACCTCGTTAGCGCTCGTCAGTCCTCGACACTCAAACCGTTTCCGTCAAATACAAAACGGCCTCCAAATTCAAATGTAAAAGTCTCGATTTGTAAAAACGGCGTTCAGATGATTGACTTTTGAAAGGTTCGACTTGTCCTTTTTTAATGGGAATTTATTTATTGATTAATTTCTAGTTCGACACGGTTTAAGTTTGAATTGGTGTCAGCTTTTCTTTTTTGTCGTTTTTTTGTGTGTTTACAACCCACTGAAGAGGCGAGAAGGACAATGAGGCTGCAAATTTAACAAGTTTACAAAAAAAAAAACAATCATGGCATAAATAAATACTTCAAAACGACAGCACGAAACACAAAATGCTCTAAATTAAAGCAGTTTTCACCCGTGTTATGATTATTATGCAATGTAGAGAGACTTAACTTCTTTAGGAATCTTTAAACTCTTGTATAAAAGAGGTTTGATATGCAACAACTGGAAGTCATTTTACGTTGATTGAATCTTACATTTTTACATGAGAATAATATTAATAATAAAGAGTTGTGGAGCTGGAGTAGATGAAGTCGGTATTGTGTGATTTCTTACCGATTTCTATAGCTAAATGACACAAACGGCCCGAATGTTGTTAAAATCGATTCTGTGACGTCGGTTAAAATATTGTGTAGTTCGAACTTTGCCCTTTGGCTTGATTTAGAAATATTTAATTAACGTGTAGATTAGAATATAGCCAGAGGTTAAAGGTTGTGGGAGGTTTAGTGAGTTATTTTACAATTCTAACACTTTATATGAGTTTGTGTCATTACAAAAACTACTAAAACATTACCAGGCACTCTGAAATGTACAAATATATAATGTTTACACTGTAATTCAGCCTCTGACTAACTGAATATTGTGCGTTCGTTTATGTCATAATGTCGCTCAATTTGGTACAGAAAATGTGTTCTTTCCACGCGGACGTGACACGAACGAATCAGACGACTGGAAACCTCGTCCATGTTTCCATTGGCCGGAGAGGAAGTGTACGGAGGTGACTGCGGTCGAGGAAGTGTACGGAGGTGACTGCGGTCGAGGAAGTGTACGGAGGTGACTGCGGTCGAGGAAGTGTACGGAGGTGACTGCGGTCGAGGAAGTGTACGGAGGTGACTGCGGTCGAGGAAGTGTACGGAGGTGACTGTTGTCGAGGAAGTGTACGGAGGTGACTGGTCGAGGAAGTATACGGAGGTGACTGTTGTAGAGGAAGTGTACGGAGGTGACTGGTCGAGGAAGTGTACGGAGGTGACTGCGGTCGAAGTGTACGGAGGTGACTGCGGTCGAGGAAGTGTACGGAGGTGACTGCGGTCGAGGAAGTGTACGGAGGTGACTGCGGTCGAGGAAGTGTACGGAGGTGACTGGTCGAGGAAGTATACGGAGGTGACTGCGGTCGAGGAAGTGTACGGAGGTGACTGGTCGAGGAAGTGTACGGAGGTGACTGCGGTCGAGGAAGTGTACGGAGGTGACTGGTCGAGGAAGTGTACGGAGGTGACTGCGGTCGAAGTGTACGGAGGTGACTGTGGTAGAGGAAGTATACGGAGGTGACTGCGGTTGAGGAAGTGTACGGAGGTGACTGCGGTTGAGGAAGTGTACGGAGGTGACTGTTGTCGAGGAAGTGTACGGAGGTGACTGGTCGAGGAAGTATACGGAGGTGACTGGTAGAGGAAGTGTACGGAGGTGACTGCGGTCGAGGAAGTGTACGGAGGTGACTGCGGTCGAGGAAGTGTACGGAGGTGACTGTTGTCGAGGAAGTGTACGGAGGTGACTGTTGTCGAGGAAGTGTACGGAGGTGACTGGTCGAGGAAGTATACGGAGGTGACTGGTAGAGGAAGTGTACGGAGGTGACTGCGGTCGAGGAAGTGTACGGAGGTGACTGCGGTCGAGGAAGTGTACGGAGGTGACTGCGGTCGAGGAAGTGTACGGAGGTGACTGCGGTCGAAGTGTACGGAGGTGACTGGTCGAGGAAATGTACGGAGGTGACTGCGGTCGAGGAAGTGTACGGAGGTGACTGTTGTCGAGGAAGTGTACGGAGGTGACTGCGGTCGAGGAAGTGTGCGGAGGTGACTGTGGTCGAGGAAGTGTACGGAGGTGACTGTTGTCGAGGAAGTGTACGAAGGTGACTGGTCGAGGAAGTGTACGGAGGTGACTGTTGTCGAGGACGTGTACGGAGGTGACTGCGGTCGAGGACGTGTACGGAGGTGACTGGTCGAGGAAGTGTACGGAGGTGACTGTTGTCGAGGAAGTGTACGGAGGTGACTGGTCGAGGAAGTGTACGGAGGTGACTGCGGTCGAGGAAGTGTACGGAGGTGACTGCGGTCGAGGAAGTGTACGGAGGTGACTGGTCGAGGAAGTGTACGGAGGTGACTGTTGTCGAGGAAGTGTACGGAGGTGACTGCGGTCGAGGAAGTGTACGGAGGTGACTGGTCGAGGAAGTGTACGGAGGTGACTGCGGTCGAAGTGTACGGAGGTGACTGGTCGAGGAAGTGTACGGAGGTGACTGCGGTCGAGGAAGTGTACGGAGGTGACTGTTGTCGAGGAAGTGTACGGAGGTGACTGCGGTCGAGGAAGTGTGCGGAGGTGACTGTGGTCGAGGAAGTGTACAGAGGTGACTGTTGTCGAGGAAGTGTACGAAGGTGACTGGTCGAGGAAGTGTACGGAGGTGACTGCGGTCGAGGAAGTGTACGGAGGTGACTGCGGTCGAAGTGTACGGAGGTGACTGCGGTCGAGGAAGTGTACGGAGGTGACTGGTCGAGGAAGTGTACGGAGGTGACTGCGGTCGAGGAAGTGTACGGAGGTGACTGCGGTCGAGGAAGTGTACGGAGGTGACTGCGGTCGAGGAAGTGTACGGAGGTGACTGGTCGAGGAAGTGTATGGAGGTGACTGCGGTCGAGGAAGTGTACGGAGGTGACTGCGGTCGAGGAAGTGTACGGAGGTGACTGCGGTCGAGGAAGTGTACGGAGGTGACTGCGGTCGAGGAAGTGTACGGAGGTGACTGGTCGAGGAAGTATACGGAGGTGACTGCGGTCGAGGAAGTGTACGGAGGTGACTGGTCGAGGAAGTGTACGGAGGTGACTGCGGTCGAGGAAGTGTACGGAGGTGACTGGTCGAGGAAGTGTACGGAGGTGACTGCGGTCGAAGTGTACGGAGGTGACTGTGGTAGAGGAAGTATACGGAGGTGACTGCGGTTGAGGAAGTGTACGGAGGTGACTGCGGTTGAGGAAGTGTACGGAGGTGACTGTTGTCGAGGAAGTGTACGGAGGTGACTGGTCGAGGAAGTATACGGAGGTGACTGGTAGAGGAAGTGTACGGAGGTGACTGCGGTCGAGGAAGTGTACGGAGGTGACTGCGGTCGAGGAAGTGTACGGAGGTGACTGTTGTCGAGGAAGTGTACGGAGGTGACTGTTGTCGAGGAAGTGTACGGAGGTGACTGGTCGAGGAAGTATACGGAGGTGACTGGTAGAGGAAGTGTACGGAGGTGACTGCGGTCGAGGAAGTGTACGGAGGTGACTGCGGTCGAGGAAGTGTACGGAGGTGACTGCGGTCGAGGAAGTGTACGGAGGTGACTGCGGTCGAAGTGTACGGAGGTGACTGGTCGAGGAAATGTACGGAGGTGACTGCGGTCGAGGAAGTGTACGGAGGTGACTGTTGTCGAGGAAGTGTACGGAGGTGACTGCGGTCGAGGAAGTGTGCGGAGGTGACTGTGGTCGAGGAAGTGTACGGAGGTGACTGTTGTCGAGGAAGTGTACGAAGGTGACTGGTCGAGGAAGTGTACGGAGGTGACTGTTGTCGAGGACGTGTACGGAGGTGACTGCGGTCGAGGACGTGTACGGAGGTGACTGGTCGAGGAAGTGTACGGAGGTGACTGTTGTCGAGGAAGTGTACGGAGGTGACTGGTCGAGGAAGTGTACGGAGGTGACTGCGGTCGAGGAAGTGTACGGAGGTGACTGCGGTCGAGGAAGTGTACGGAGGTGACTGGTCGAGGAAGTGTACGGAGGTGACTGTTGTCGAGGAAGTGTACGGAGGTGACTGCGGTCGAGGAAGTGTACGGAGGTGACTGGTCGAGGAAGTGTACGGAGGTGACTGCGGTCGAAGTGTACGGAGGTGACTGGTCGAGGAAGTGTACGGAGGTGACTGCGGTCGAGGAAGTGTACGGAGGTGACTGTTGTCGAGGAAGTGTACGGAGGTGACTGCGGTCGAGGAAGTGTGCGGAGGTGACTGTGGTCGAGGAAGTGTACAGAGGTGACTGTTGTCGAGGAAGTGTACGAAGGTGACTGGTCGAGGAAGTGTACGGAGGTGACTGCGGTCGAGGAAGTGTACGGAGGTGACTGCGGTCGAAGTGTACGGAGGTGACTGCGGTCGAGGAAGTGTACGGAGGTGACTGGTCGAGGAAGTGTACGGAGGTGACTGCGGTCGAGGAAGTGTACGGAGGTGACTGCGGTCGAGGAAGTGTACGGAGGTGACTGCGGTCGAGGAAGTGTACGGAGGTGACTGGTCGAGGAAGTGTATGGAGGTGACTGCGGTCGAGGAAGTGTACGGAGGTGACTGCGGTCGAGGAAGTGTACGGAGGTGACTGCGGTCGGCACTGGGTTTACCCTGAGGAACTTTTTCATACGATTTAATTTCCAGACACTGTATTTTTTACTCCCTCTTCAATGTTTTAAGTATTTGTACTCGAGTAAAAGTTGATTTCCTGTGAAAAAGTCCGAGTGACAAAAGCTTTATGTTGACATTAAAGTGCCTCTGACAATTTTCTAATTTTGACTTTATTTTGGTGAGTTTTTACCTGTCGTACATAAACATTATAGTTTGACTTTAATGGAGCAGGTATTTGCTGAGAACATGTTCAAAACTCTGTGGAAAATGACAGGAAGTGACATCACACCAGGGACATTCATTCCAGTCAAAGTGTGTGCAGAATTTACACAAGAAACTACCTTTTTTTTTTTAAACTCTAAACTTGATGTCAACTAAATAAAGTTACTCTCATAGATTTTTATTTGTCAAATACAAAAAAGTGACATCAGATGAGTTTTTGCTTCGACTTTATTCTTTAGTCTCACAAATAAAGTCTTCTTCTTTGGTGTTTAATGGCAGTTGGTATCCACGGTTACACTACTGCCACCTGCTGTCGTTGTGCTTCTTGGAGACAATTTCGTTGTCATTTCTTGTGCATCTGGATCGAGTGTGGAAAATAATAAAGTTTAAAATAATATAGTCTAAAGTGTAAGATGTACAATTACAGTAGGTGGCGTAATGTAACACTTGAATACAACCGCCATAAAACACAGGTGTTTTTAAACCAATAACAATCTTACAACAGTTAATATCGTCTTCGTTGAACTTTTTCTGCTTTTTTGCAAATTAAATGTTATTTTTAAGGACTAAATGTTTTAACTAAATAATTATGTGTATTTAAGTTAAAGCAAATCATTTATGTGTTTAAAAAGAAACGCCAAAATACTGTAGTTTCCTTTACACTCGCTTTGGTTTAATGCACGGTTTATTCCACACCGTTGCTTCACGATCCGTCCCGGGGCTTCAAGGACGATGTGGGATTAGCACCGTTGCCATGGTAATCAACAAAACAAAACATGAGCTTCTGAAAGGTGAAAAGACTCATAATTACAATCGTCAATACAACACATCGAACAGCACAAATAAAAGACGAGTCGGGCGTGGCTTTAAATGAAACCGTCTTTATTAAGTAACTTTAATATCAGAAAAATAAAACTCTTTAAATTCTCTTTACAGCAAATATATAATATCAGTGCTTTGGCCGCAATAACTTAAAAGGCCATTATAAAATATAGTTTGCTTTTAAACTCCGGACTCCGTTTGAACTCGACCCGCCGTAAGACTCTCCGACATATACAAAACGAAATGTAGTAAAATTAGCAAACACTTTGAACCGCTCGTCAGTCGATATATACGCACTTTAGATGCCTACGTTACACAATATGACATCGCTCTCGTTTGGTACGGACATGGACAGGCAGCGCCGGTCCTGGGCCTTTTTACAATTGCAATGAAGACGTCTTTTAACATTTGCTGTACATGCACATTCCGTTTAGCATTGAAGCTGGGACACCGGACATTTTCCTTTTTCCAAATTTCAAACAAACAATCGTAGAACTCGTTTACGTTATCGGCGAACGTTGAGTCACGAGAAGGAGACGCGCCGTTTCTGATTTATTTACAGTGCGTTTGATCGTTGTGGTGTCGTCTTTTCAAAATTGCGACTTCTCAGAGATGTAACTTGTCCCCTTTTAAACGTAAACGCGGCTAAACGTCTCGATCTAGCTTCCGTCTCGATCCCGTTCCGTCCGCGACCGCTAATGCTAATTTTGAACGAATGCAAGTATCAAATTAGAACTCATTTACTTTGCGTTTGGTCATTTTGTCGTTGACTTGTAAAAATTACGACTTCTCAGAGACGTAACTCGCACCCTTTTTGGTCGCGCCAAACGTAAATGCGACTAAACTTCTCGATCTTGTTCCGTCCGCGACGCTAATTTCAAACAAACATACGCATCAAATTAGAACTCGTTTACTTTATTAACAAACGCTGAGTCAGGAGAATGAGAAGAGACGCGCTATTTTTTATTACGGTGCATTTGATCCTTTTCGCGTCGTCTTTTCAAAACTGTGACTTCTCAGAGATGTAACTTGTCCCCTTTTTGTCCACGTCAAAAGTAAACGCGACTAAACGTCTCGAGTCGCCTCGGTCTCGTTTTCGTCCGCGACAGCTAACGCTAATTTTGAACAAACGTACGAATTAGAACTCATTTACTTTATCGGCGAACGTTGAGTCGCGAGAAGGAGCGTTTGATCGTTTTGCCGTCGTCTTTTCAAAAACTACGACTTCTCAGAGACGTAACTCGCCCTCCCGTCTGCGCCCAAACGTAAACGCAGCTAAACGCGCGCTCGATCTCGTTCTGTCCCGCGCGTTTTAGAGTCCGTACGGTACAGTTCACGGTACTTAAAACGCTGGGTTACGTCGTGGGTTACGTCGACATAGCTTCTGGAAAAAGCCGTTGCCGGGTTTTTTTTTCGCGAGCCGAGAGCGAATTGGATTTTGTCCGTTTGAAACTCCGGTACCCCAGCTTCAATTTTAACTGCATCAGTACTAGTATTATTATTATAATCATCAATACTGTAAACTAATAGACTACAAGCAAATAGCACAGAACCCCTCCTGAACCGTTTAAGCAGCTTCACTTAACCACTCTTAAGTAAAAAAAAAAAAAAAAAAAAAATTAAAATCTTATTGTAAACATTTTAATATAGATATATTTATGTATATATATGAAATGTAACAAAATAAGTAAACTAAATAAGTTCTGTATTTTTATCAGTCATTAATAACAGTAATCTTAAAATACGTACACAAAAATACAAAGAAATTGTAGGCCAACAGTGTATTGCGTTCCCTCCGAGAGAGAGGGAAAAAATAGCAAAAATAATTGACCTTCGGAGCTGTAAAAAATCTAAAATAACAAAAATGGACGGATAGAAAGTCCGAGTGATTTTTTTTAGTTTTTTTCAATTTTGTTTTTGCACTTATTTGGTTAAATTTGCTCAAACTGTGACGCCGAGTCGCTCTGTAAAGTGATTTTTTAGCTCGTCCCGGAACGCCGTTAGCAACGACGCGAGATCGACCGAGTTGAAATCAGGATTTTTATCTCAATTTGAGCTGGTAATTTCGATTGTAATTTAGTTAGCTGGTCTAGAATTTTAGTATTTCTGACTAGTTTAGACGGTTTTTTTTACTCGTTTCAAACCAGATTCTTTGCCAGTCCAATTATTTGTTGAATAATAGTGTAAATAATTTGGATGCTCAATTAAAAGTGGAATTCCAATTGAAATCATGATTACCATTTCTTAACGTTTTGCCATTCATTCATAAAAAAAAAAAAAAAAAGCCCATTTCTCATTTTTACACAATTTACAACATGTTCTGAACACACAACCCTGATCGGATTAAATGTAGATTAAACACGGTCAGAAATACTTTGGAAATCGTGAAAATTAATCTAGAAAAGCCAACTAAAACTACTCAATTCATATTTTGACAGAATTCTTTTCTCGCAGTGCCTGGTTCACGCTCGGAGCCAGTGAAAAGCCACTCCTCGCATGACCGTTTAAGCCGCTTCATGAGCCGCTTCTCGAGCCGCTTCATGAGCCGCTTCTCGAGCCGCTTCACGGGTCCGCTCGAGTACAAAAAGACAATTTAAAGCTACAACGAGAGCCGACTCTGCCAAACGTTGTAAAAAAACAGGACAGAACTAAACAAGGTCCCGGGTTGTTATCTGTGCTTGAACTGTAGAAAGGTGAAGGATACAAAGGTGTACCGCAGTAAACCGCCCCCTAGTGGAGAGGAAACGGCGCACGGGCAATGTCGGTTCCGGGCGTAAAGTTCTCCTGCGTTTACCCCAGAGACTTGACAGAACTGAAAACGTGGCTGTGCGTTTATCTACTGCACGACGGGAGCAGAACATGAGTCAAACTCCATCAAACAATATCTAGTAAAAAAAATTAAAAACACTGCAAAATAAGTTTATAATTTTGCAGTGTACAATTTCATAACTAGAAATAAAAATGATCGTATTTTACCCCGACAGTTTTTTTATTTATATATATTTTAAACTACGTTTAATTTTAAGAATCAGAAATGTCTGAAAAGATGGTGGCAACGGAGCAGAACTTGCACGCCGCTCGCTCGCAGTACACGCCGCTCGCTCGCAGTACACGCCGCTCGCTCGCAGTACACGCCGCTCGCTCGCAGTACACGCCGCTCGCTCGCAGTACACGCCGCTCGCTCGCAGTACACGCCGCTCGCTCGCAGTACACGCCGCTCGCTCGCAGTACACGCCGCTCGCTCGCAGTACACGCCGCTCGCTCGCAGTACACGCCGCTCGCTCGCAGTACACGCCGCTCGCAGTACTTGTGCGTATAGATCATGTGATGGGTTTTGCATAGGCCCCATGTGGGAAAATACGGAATTTTGTAATTGTCTGAAAAATGGCCTCGATCCTAAATTGTTACATCCAAATGTTATTGAAAAACGATGGTCTACAGGATATGAATAAAAAAAAAAAATTATCAAGTTAAAACGACTTCAGTTCAGTTGTTGTTTTGACTCGTTTAGACTTATTCACTCGTTAATTCTCAAAATTCAATGCAAAAGATCCGTTTGTGGAGTTTTAAGAATAGCACGTGAAAAACACAAACACAAATCTCGCCGAAAATGCGAAAACTCGTTCGACCGACACGGCTCAAGTTAAACTAGAGTAAATAAATCTGAACGAGATTGTTTTTTTTGTTTTTTTTCATCAAGTCATTTCGGAGTGTTCAGTAAATCATAAAATGCACAGCTAAAACCGTCCAGTTGTACAGTACAGTGTAGAGAATAGTTTCTGTACATTTTCAGTTGACAGGAGGAATGTGAGTTAAAGTACCAGCAACGTTTGATTTAGGCTCAAACTGTCAAGTAAAATATTATTTAAAAAAAATAAATTATATTAAAATATTTTTTTTGAAAAATTTGAAAAGAAAAAGAAAAAAAGAAACATAAAAAACGGGTGTGTTTTCTCGAGACACAAAAACACTGCTGTATGAATTTGTTCTACCCGGATGAATTAGAGTTTTGGAATACTGAAAAGTGTCAGTGTCAGTTTAGTATAGGCTTTTTAAGAAGGCCACGCGCTTTAAGCAACACTTTTCATTCAGCTAATTTTAGTATGAAATTAGGCACACCTTTAATTGTAAACAATGTAAAATTAAGTATGACATGTGTGGTAATACAAATGGTCTAAAAGGGAAAAAAAAACTTCAAAAAACAAGGGACCAATTTCATTCCAGGCTGAAATTTACCCAAAAAAACGAGGTAATCGGAAAGTGATTCATTTTGGGTTTTGTACATGAAAATGTGATTAAAAACCCGGTTTACTAGATTAAACTAGTTCATAAAGCATGCGATTCCCATTCACTTCAATAAAAATGGGGGAATAAATGTTGGTTTGTAGTGTAAACGATCTCGCCGTTTACATTTTAAAATTTGATATATGTCTTGGAACAATTTGCTTTTCGAACAATCTAAATAAAAAAAAAAATAGGTAGGCAAATTGTAATAGTCACACATTTTAGGGAGAAGAATGTAAAAATAAAATGAATCCCGCGGTAAATACATTAGACTTCCCTCCCCGCCCCCAATGCTACATAGAGGGTCTTTATCCCCCCGGTTGATCAATCAGTTGTGGAAGAAGACTTCACAATAGCAGGCACATGAATGGGTTAAATAAATATCATTCCTTGATCAGTTTTATGTCCCCACTCGACTGGTGACGAAAACACTGATGTAGTTAGTTATTACATATTAGTACACTGCAAAAAGTAGAGTTGAAACGACGTGAATTGAGAATATACATCTGGAATTGTGAACTTTTGACAAATTTAACGTTATCAAAAGGTTGGTTTCAATGCGTTTCTTTCTTCTTCTTTTTTTTTAGCTAAAGTAAGATTTTTTTTGACTCTTTTGGCAGAACGTTTTGGTAAAATTTGAAAACGATAAATTGATCGTGAACAAATCCAAAAATCCAGATCAGACGACAAAAAAAATCTAAATTGTTATGAAAAAAATCTACTCAAATAAGGGCAAATATTAGGAATTCAAGTCATTCCGACACTACATTTTTGAGGCGCCGTACTCGTTGTCGAGCTCGTTGCGTGCCGCCGATGACCTACAGTCACATGTTGCGGACGAGAATGGCTTGCATCGCCGGGAACAGACACACGGGGCAGACCGGCTCGGCGCTGCGGCAGATCCGAGCGGCACAATCGAGACAGAACAGGCTGTGGCCACACGGCATCAAGGCGGCCATCACCTGGCTCTCCAAGCAGTGGACGCAGAGCTCCGCCCCTCCGCCCTGCCCCGACGCCGGGGCGGGTCGGCAGGGGAGCGAGTCGGGGGGCGAGGAGGACGAGGCGGTGCTGTCGCTCGACGAGGAGAAGGCGGAGCTGCAGGAGGGGAAGCGCTGGGCGTCCAGGGCTCCGGAGAAGTGCCGGCGCTGCACCCGCTGGGCCTGAGGGTGCTCCAGGGCGTCGGGGCCGGAGAAGGTGGGCGAGAGGCGCGGCGTGCCAGGCTGACTCGTCTGCACACAAGAACATGGAGCATGGGTTCAGGGGTCTCTCTGAACCGTCCCGGGGGCTACTCAGGGAAGGAGCGCTTTTAAAATGATGCAGTGGTTTGTCAGAGAGAGATGGAGATTGAAAAGTGAATAATATTGAAATTATTGTTGTGGGGAAAATACATAAAGGTTTATTCTAAAGTAATCTGCCAACCTTTTCTCATGAGGGGCCACATTTTATTCCATAGAGGTTCTTGAGGGCCACAGACTGTGAACCACACACTTTAGGACTGTAGCAGTCATATTAATATTCTTATTCTTATTATTATTATTATTTTTATGCTCATGCTGGAAGAAGATATTTAAAACTACCGTAAAAAGTAATACTTATGGCAATTTGGGCCAATTCACAAAAAACTGGTCACATTTGGCCTCCTCTGGTTTAAAGAGATATTTCTACTTTTTTGCCTCAAACAAGACAATTACAGGCACATTTAACACATTCATGGTGCATTGCTTTTAAAAATACAAATTTGGTTTGCTCATGAACACTTCCTAAACACTTTAACCATAATTTAATCACTCACTGTTCACTTTCTGCACCACATGTAAACTCAACTGTAAATGTTGTGAACATGGTAAGCTTATTTTTATTTTGTATCCTATAGCAGATTTAAATTGTTTTTCTTTTTGACTTTATAAAACAATGATGACTTTATATCATCATTGTTTTATGTTGCACCGAATCAACAAAGCAAGTTCCTATGTTTGTGAATTCTGTTCATTGACAATGGCAATAAACCTTTTCTGATTTTAATTCTGAAAACCAATGTGGGACAATAAAGATACCTTGAACCTTAAGCCCAGTTCTAGAAGTGCTGTTTAGGACATCTCTGCAAGTATTCAGTCTACAGTTGCATTATGTTTGACAAAAGAGAGTGTCAGACAGAGACGACTGACAAACACATACATAGAGATGTAAACTTAACTTCAGGGTTTGCACAGGTTTTGTACATAATAAAGAATATGTTCCTGTAAAATAACAGCAATCCCAAATATGACTCATTCTCTCCATCTTATTCCGATTGTGGATTTACTTACTTGGCTTTGGCGCGTGTCCATGCTCTGGAAAGTGGGCGGGTCCACGAACGGACTCCATATTTGGCCTTGTGCGGGGGAGAACGGCGCCGGAGCTGTGGATATGGTCAGCGGGTCGAATCCGGACGAACTTCCGCTCCCGACGCTGACCAGTTCTTCGGCGCCCGCGGGCAGAGCGCCTTCCCAGAAGCCCGACACGCCGCCGTTACTGTTGTTATTGTTGGCGTTGAACAGGCAAGTCGGGCTCAGGTCTGCCACGCCCCGGTTTCCGTTGTAAAAAGAATCGGCCGAGCTCGAACCGCTGCCCAGCGAACTCGAGCTGTCGTTTCGGTACGTGGAAGACACCCGGGCGCCGTTGTTATTGCTTTTCACCCGCTGGGCGTTGTCGATGCGCAGGGCGAGCACCGAGCCGGCGTTGGGGGGGGCCGCGCCCGCCTGGAGCCACCCGGCGTCGCCCGGCCCGAGCGGCAGCAGCGAGCCTTCGAAACTGACGTCGGTGCCGTTGAACTGGAAGTCGTTGTTGTCGGCGCCGGGCGCTTCCACGGGGCCGCTGGTCCCGGTGCGCATGGCGATGTGCGCCTCGATCTCCTCGCGGGCCCGGTCCACGTTCTCGGGCATCCCGGTGACCTCGAAGACGGGCTCTTTGTCGCGGCTCGGGGTCACGATGTAAGTGTGGGTCTGCTGCTGGATGCGTTTGATCGTGGCTCCTGGAAGAGAGCAACAGTTTTCATTTTCACTTCATTTTCAGGTGCACAAAGAGTGAAAAGGAGGATTGGGCTTTGGATTATTTAGAAACTCTGGCTCTGAAGTTGTGCAAATAAGAATATAGAGTATGCAGAGAATATGCACTAGAATAAGAAGCTGGATGCGTTTTACTGTGGCTCCTGAAATAGATAATACTCAACAATACGTTTAGTTTTTCACTTTTAAAATATTTAAATAGTTATCTGCATTATAACAACACACAATAACTACCGTTTTTTCGGATTATAAGTCGCACCTTTTTACATCGTTTTGGCCGGGGTGCGACTTATATGTGATATTATTCGTTATTTTCACACTGACAGCCACAAGAGGGCGCTCTAGGCTCTAAGCGACGCAGAAGAAGAATCTGCACTTCCTCTTCCTCTGGAGTTTGTGGAGTTGTTTAGAAGTGACACAGAGGAAGAAGAATTCAATGGATTTAGTGATTTGGGGTAAAACTGATGCTTTGCTAAACTTGTTAGCATGTTCTTTATGCTATAGTTATCTGAATAACTGTTCATATGTTACGTTAACATACCAGACACTTACCACAGTTCTGTCTGTGCCTCATGTAGCTGAAGGTGTTAGCGTTAGCATACGTCATGTAGCTGAAGGTGTTAGCGTTAGCATACGTCATGTAGCTGAAGGTGTTAGCGTTAGCATACGTCATGTAGCTGAAGGTGTTAGCGTTAGCATACGTCATGTAGCTGAAGGTGTTAGCGTTAGCATACGTCATGTAGCTGAAGGTGTTAGCGTTAGCATACGTACACCTATTCACCATGTTCTCATCTGTTATTATTATAAACTGCATTTCAAGATGAAATGTCTGTTCTTGCTCTTGGATTTTATCAAATACATTTTCCCAAAAAATGCGACTTACACTCCAGTGAGACTTATATGTTTTTTTCTTCTCTATTATGCACTTTTTGGTTGATGCGACTTATACTTCGGAAAATACGGTATGTGAATTTTTTTTCATTTATTTTTATTTGATTTATCTTTTAATGTTTTTAAAATGTTTGTATATATTTTTCTCTATTCCCTATTAAGAATATGAGAGGTTCTGTCCATATTAGTTTTGTTTATAAGAGTTTTTTCTATTAAGAGTGTTATCTGTTCTTTTCTTCTGTATCTACTTGCGTTGCAACACCAAAATTTCCCCATTGTGTGGACAAATAAAGGCATATCTTATCTTAAATATTTGGTTCTTATTTCACCTACTTAAAAACCTAGCATTTTCATTGGGTTTGCAGACTTTTTAAATGCGCTGTATTCAAATGGTGAACACTAGTGACGTCATATCTCTTCCCATTGACAGTGCAGCTTCAGTCCCGCCCTCTCCTCACACGCGCTCGAGAATAACCACCGCTCAATTTACAAATCAACCAAAGGGGTTTGACGCCGAGGTGCCAATGTCAACAGGAAGGAGGTTGAGCGCAGGGAAGGAGGCTGCAGTACACTTAACACTGAATCAAACCTTTTGGAATACTCTAGAAAACATATGTAGGGTATAAAAACTCTTGCATGAAAGGTTCCGACGTACCTTTAGGACCCACGACCAGCCCGACAACGCGATATGGCACCCTCACCTGTCCGGAGAAAAGGTTAAAAGTAAAGACTACGAAACACCTTTAAAAAGACATTTATATTGTTATGGCCCTTTGAACGTGCTCTTGTAGAAACCTTTGCTTCGGCATCGCAACTTTTAGAACTATAAATAATGTCTGTACCGGTCCCTCGTCAGGACTGGTGTTTCATCTACCGGCAGCAGAGGAAGTTACCATAGTTACAGACGTACACAAGCGTGCAAAAAACAAGTTCGGCGACAATTTATGGACTTAAAACGTCCCAGAATCTCCCCAAACCTCTTCCTATGACATCACAAATCTGTAAATGTGTTTTATGAGGCTCGGTAAAAGGACCAGAGAGCTCCCCCTGCAGCTCGCCTGTGAAATTACCACAAAACCCTGCGCGTCTTTTGAGAAACTGGCTCGTCATAGTCATTCTGTGAATTACGAACACGTTTCCCGACCTGAATTGTGGTCTGACCGGGCAGAGAGGGGGTTCCGGGCCCCGTCGCCGCCGTCAGGGGCCCGGCCTTGTTTCGGGACGCTCTGATGAGGGAGAAGTGTTCGGCCGCCGACAGGATCTCTCTTTTGGCCATCAGCACGTCTTCTTTTCGACCCGTGACCACGAACACGGGATGCTCCCCCCTCACCGGGGTCTTGATGTAGGTGTTGGTTTTCGCTCGGAGCGCTTTAATCTTACAACCTGCAGAGGAAAGGAACGAAAAAACAAAGTGTAAGGGTCAGAATCGAATCGAAATACATCGCACACGTCTTAAAACAATGTCAGCACTTCGGGTGGGGGGCAGGGTGGAGGGCAGGGTGGGGGGCAGGGTGGAGGGCAGGGTGGAGGGCAGGGTGGGGGGCAGGGTGGAGGGTGGGGGGCCGGGTGGGGGGCAGGGGGCTACACAGGCTTTTAGATGGGACTTGAAAACACTCCGTCCAAAATTATACGGGGACCGACTAGGCGAAAAACGAGAAGCTTCGGCATTCTCCGGACCACGGCTCGACAGCCAATCAGAGCCAAGCACACAAATTTCGTCGACCAATCAGCGCGCAGCATGCAAATTTTCACTTGTAAACAGTAATGGCGGACTATTGTCAAACGCTTCCCGGCCCGATTTAATGATGATATTCCCTTTTTTCCTAAGATGTATTAATAAAATGGCCGTCCCTGCACTCAAAAATGCCCGTCCATGTTTTAAAATACCCCGTCCAAAATACGGGTCTCTACCTAAAAGCCTGGTGGTACACGACACAGTGGGGGGAGGCACTATTTTTCCCAAAACGGATAATCCTCATAAGATGCTGTGGGCCAACTCATTATAATCATATGGCTCAACACTTTCACTGTTAAACTTATTGTGGGAGGATTTGAGAACACTTATTGGACCTGTAAAATTACTTTAAACTCATTGTATACTAAGAAAACGACGTGATACCAATTCTAATACCGCGGCCATTTTGTAAGAACTGTAATTTTGCCCTCTTAGCGCTAAAACTATTTTCCATCAACTTTTTTGACAAATCTACTGAAAGTTTGTGACGATGCCGCAAACGATTCTCCCATCAAGTTCTTAAGCTTCAAAATGTTCCATAGCGTCAGAACTGGCCGTGGATGAAGTCCAGCTTTACCAGGGCCATTTCCTGTTGTTGTCAACACTGCGCACCCTCCCCCCTCTGCTTCACCGAGAAGACATGAGACTTTCCAGCTCCACTGCACTCAGCCTATTGTCTACGGATATTCTGTAAAGTCACATTTCAAAAAGAACATTAGCATTATTCAATTAAAATGTGCATTATTTATTGGTTTATGTGATTTATGATGATGCTGGGTCATAAAACAAAAACGTAATCACATTTTTCTGCTTTATATTGATCAATCCCAATGATTTTGTCTCGGTAAAAACAAATTCCTGAACATAAACGATAGACTTTTAATAACTGCCATTTAAAAACAGAAAGAGTATACCATATTTTCTGGAGTATAAGTCACACCAGCCAAAAAATGCATAAGAAAACATAAGTTGCACTGGGGGATGAAGTGCGGTTGCCAGTGTGAAAATAACAAATAATATCACATATACGTCGCTCCGAAGTATAAGTATAAATATAAGTATAAGTCGCACCCCGGCCAAAACTACTTATAGTCCGGAAAATACGGTAATGTCTTCCTCCTAACCACATGTTTTTACTGACCGAGGATCCACAAAACGACCCGAGCAGGTCACGATGATCAGACCGGTGGCATTTTCATCGAGTTCTTTCATGACATTTTTACAACTCTTTCATCTGAACGACGGCGTTAAATTTGTCAGAGTTTTGCTAGTTTTGTCATAAAATCACAACACCGACTCAGCCGCAGATGATGTTGCAAAAACTGTATACGGTTTACTCACGCTCTCCAAGACAAAACAAAGACGATACTAATTTCTACTCTAAACTGAAAATGATTGCGGGCGACCGAAAGGCAGAACATTGGGACAAAAGGGCAAACTTTTCAGGAGGATCTTGTGAATCGGGTGCTGACCTAGTAACCTCAACTTCAGGTTATTAAAAAATGAATAATAAATGAAATATGTGGGCGTAAGTATGAAGTCTGTTGGGCAGGCAAGTTTAAAAAAAATATATATTTAAAAAATCTACACATTTAATTTGAATTTTTGGGTTTGGGTCAATAATAATAATAATAAATATAGCCGCAAGCGGCAATGATCGGCCCTCGCCACGCCGCCGCCACGCCGCAAGAGGAGGGGGCGCTAACGCGCCCCAATTGTCCTTTTATTACGCCTACTGCTGAATCTGTGAAGCTGTCACATCTTCTCACTTTGTTTTACCATCAAAAAGCAATTTTATTTTGAATTCTTGGCAAAATGTGCGGCTTTGCCGCACAGACACCGTGACTCTTTGAATAAAAATGTGGATAACTTTTGATGGTCCACCCCTGAAGATGAGCCTCACCAAATTTCAGGTTAATAGGGCTAATGCCCTGGGAGGAGTTTGTGAAAGTCTAAAGTGTAAACATGTTCTGGCGATTTCCCCATTGGAATAACAAGGGAGGTTTTGGTCATTGCTACGGCAACGCCATAACAATTATGACATGGGTCTCATTGACTTTTTTGATGGGGAGGCCAAAATTGAGTTGTGTGTCAAATTTCATAAAATTTCGCAAAACTAAACATTTAACCTCCATATAAAATCTGTAGGGGGCGCTGTGGCTCCAAATTAATTTATTTCACTTCAAGTAGGTTTAGGGCAAAGAGTTTAACAACTGATTCTAATTTGACGCAATTCGGACTTTATCTGCGCAAACGGCAGAAATTTTAAATATGGGAGATTTCTGAAATTCTAGCTACAGTTTGCGGCTTCGCCGCACAGAGACCGTGAGAGGTATCAATGTAATTTGGATAACTTTTGATGTCCCACTCCTCAGTAGCATTTTCACCAAATTTCAGCTTTTTAGGGCCAACGCCCTGGGAGGAGTTCGTAAAAGTACGACGTTTGGAAAAACTCCGAAGTCATGTTTAGCCATTTTTGAAGCAATATGGCCGACATTTGGTTGGGCGGACGGCGTTGCCGTAATAATATTTTTTACTTCTCTTGTCACCATCTACCTCTGCGCCAAATTTCATGATTCTACGATCAGATTTTTTTTGGGTCATTTCCCATCTCTCAATGCATTTTTGGTACATTTGGGGGCGCTGACGCGCCAATTTTTTTTATTTTAGAAAAGGGAAATAGCCAGAATGTAGAGAGGCACGATTTTTAGAGGTGTGCAAATTTTTGTGACTTTTCGTCAATGTTCACTGGGTGAAAAATAGGGGGGTTGGTCCCGAGAAGAAGAAAGAAAGAATAATATTCCGATGCGAAAACAATGTTTCCCATTTTTCAAATATCATAAACTATACATTTTCGGAAAACGCTCGCGCTTTCCTACCTCATGGTGTGGGTCCCTGGTCACTGACGGGTACTTTCGTTAATTTTGAGTGGGCTCCGCCCACTTTGTGTTTTTGGCCCTCTATACAGTAATAATGTTCAATTTTTGCATTACATGCTTATATGCACGGAACATGCAAGAGATGGGGAACGTATTCGTGAGGTACTTAGCGCAAATGAGTGCTTTATATGGGGATGACGACCGCTTCGCGGCCGTCATCCCAATGTAAGGTGCTCGTTTAGTGCGCACTTTTGCACGGGCTTCGCCCGTTTACAACGGTAATGTTCCATTTTCCTACTACTAATTAGTATGCACGGGGCGTGCATGAGTGAAGGAGTGCGTTAGTGAGTGTTTGGAAGTGGGCGAGCGCTTCGCGCTCGATTTCGTGCGCACTACGTGCGCACTTTCGCAGCCGTGCTTCGCACGGCCTTACGAGATTAATAGGCCTCTCGCCAGCTTGTGGCGCTCGGGCCTAATAAATTGTGGCAGAAGAACTCTATTTAGAGGAAGATTTAACAAAAAACATACATACTGAAAAGAGACAACGATGTGCAAATCTCACCGCATCATATCATCACAATATTCATTTCACGGCACGATATTTACTGCGATATTCTGGACACACGGACGCTCAGATGTAGAAATAATAACGTTTTTCACTTTTAATTGCCTTGACAAGACTTGCAAATCAATACAGTCATATCACAAATAACTAAAGGCTTTAACGCGCTTCATAACAACGACTGCAATGATTAATTGACAAATTGTGACAGTGCATTTCGATCATTTTGAAACTTGTGTTGTCGTTTCCCGGACAACACACAAGACATTTCAAGCTATAAAACATTGTACATAAATATCTAGAAGCCTTCAGTCACCATTAATCAACCTCTATGTGTATTTTCTAACTGTAGAATAGAAACAACTGCGTGACAAGTCGACTAATCGACGGTAATCGCTGAAGAGTCGACTAAACTCCCAATAATCGTTAGTTAATCGTTAGCCGTACATCGCGCTCCGTCACTTCCCACCGCAGAAATAAACCTTTTTAAGCAGGATTAAAAGTCAAAAACACAAGACAACCCCGTACCTTGCCTCCCCACGATCTCCGCGACGTGCTCGGAGCTCGGCACGGCCACGCACTCCGTCGTGTTGACGCTTTTCCGGCGACTCAGGAGCGCCGCGTCGGCCTCGTAGCACGGGTCGGCGAACAAAGCCACGGCGCCGCTCATGCCGCCGTCGTCCCGCTCGTCCCCGGCGTACAGGAGCACCGTCTCCGCCACCGGGGACGCGTGCTCCAGCCCGTGATGCTGACGGTGGTGGTGCTGCTGCTGCTGGTGGCGGTGATGATGATGGCGCTGGGCCTGGGCGAGAAGCGACGAGCCACCACCACCACCGGCGGCGTCTTCGTCCTCCGCCGCCGCATCGCTCGCGTCCTCCTCGGAGAGCGATCGGTGCAGCGGCTTCAGGTCCAGGACGGTGCCGAGCGCGGGGAAATGGTGGTGGCTGCTGCGGTGGAGGTGGTGTTGGTGGTGTTGGTGGTCGTCGTGGTGGTGGTAGGCGAGGCTTTCGTCCGCTTGCTCGGGCGTGCGGCGGCTGCTCTCCTCGAGGCCCATGCCGGCGAACGCGTGCACCAGCGGCGGCGGCACCTCGGACTCGGCCTCGTCCGCCTCCAGTAAAGACGTGCTGCTCGGCATGGCGCGGGGACCGGGGCGCGGTGTCGTGTCGCGGGGGTTGTTTTTGGCGTCTTTTTTTTGGGGGGGGGGGGGGGAGTTACGGTAAAAACAAAAAAGCGACCAGCGCCGGATGGTTTTTTGGTGGCTATTGTTTTGTCTGCTGCCAGCTCTGAGCCCTCCTCCTCCCTGCGCCGGGATCTCGCGGAGGGTAGTCTCGCGAGAGTTCGTATGTGGGTCAATCAGAACAGCTGTACGCGGGCGGGGGCGGCGCGATGACGCTAGAGGGGCCGTGGCCGTGGTGACCTAGAGTAATGTGTGCGTGTGTGGTCGGGTCGCCATGTTCTGACTGTACGTTCTACGCAAACGTTTTCTATAGTTTGAACACGAATGCGTTCTAAATAGGTTGCGTTCACGTGACATAATGTGACACGTGGATGCCAATAAAAGACCAAAGAAGAAGAATAAAGTCTAAAGAATAAAGTCTAAGACATACAAAATACATCAAAGAAGAAGACGAGCGGAGGACGAATCAGAATGTCTAAAGAATAAAGTCTAAGAAAAAAGAATAAAGTCTGAGGAATAAAGTCTAGTCTTAAGAATAGAGTCGAAAGTCTAAGATAAGATAAGATATGCCTTTATTGTCCACACATCTGACGTCAAAGAAGGAGAGGAAGATGAAGAAGAGTCTCCCTGGAATAAAGACGGTTGTTGTTGTTGTAGTTGTTGTTGTTTTATGGCGGTTGGCATCCAATTGTTGCATTACCGCCAGACTTTATTCCTCAGACTTTGTCGTAGTCCTCAGACTGTCGTAGTCCGTAAAAGAACTCCTTCCATTGCTTTGGTGTTACAAAGCCCATGAGGTCATGATATGTCTTTGTGACTAGAATAGTTGTTGTTGTGTCAGAGACCAACCGGCTTTATTCCAGGGAGACTCTTCTTCATCTTCCTCTCCTTCTTTGACGTTCGGTGCTTCCATCGTACAGCTTTATTCTTTAGGCTTCATTCTATAGGCTTTAATATTTCCACTGATGTCGCTGCTTGGTAGCCGTGCGTCTACGAGACTGGGCGAGGACAGGAGACCACCCCCACCCCCATCTCGTCACTCTGATCACTCTGACTCCCCACAAGCAGACCCCCATCACTCTGACTCCCATTTAGCGCCTTTAGCCTGTTTTCTATATCTGCCCAATCAAGCTCCTTTGTTCCAAGGAATCTCCCTGCAGCTTTAGCAATGATCCTGATCCTTTCAGTTCTGCTTTGAGTCTGAGCAGCACAGTTTACAACATCCACCATAAAGAGTACAAAATCCTCTCTATCCACAACCAGGGTATTCTCATTAATTCTGGAACCTGCACACTTGGGACCTCCACTCTTGAAACCTTCACACTTCTTGGGAGCCACGCTGGCCTTTCTCATTTCGCCCTGGCTGGGAGCAGCGCTGGCTCCTCTCTCTGTATTTACTCTAAACTCGTTACTTGAAACTTTCTTGACTGCATCTGCATAGGATATACCTTGAGAGACCTTCATTTTATGCACCTCAGCAGCTCTTTTGCTAAACCTACATCCCCCGTAGGCAGAGCTATGTTCTTCCCCACAGTTACAGCACTTCAGTTTTGCACCCACGTCACACTTCCCATACTCGTGGTCTCCTGCACATTTACCACATCTTTGCCTCCCTCTACAGACCGCTGCAATATGCCCAAAGCGCTGGCACTTAAAGCAACGCAGGGGCGGTGGAACATATGGCCTAACGTCATGGCACATGAACCCAATGAACACCTTACTAGGCAGGCACCTCCCTTCAAGTGTTACCATTACCGACAAGCTGTCACGGTTGGTCTCTGAAACAACAACAACTATTCTAGTCACAAAGACATATCATGACCTCATGGGCTTTGAATCACCAAAGCAATGGAAGGAGTACTTTTACGGACTACGACAGTCTGAGGACTACGAAAAGTCTGAGGAATAAAGTCTGGCGGTAATGCAACAATTGGATGCCAACCGCCATAAAACAACAACAACAACAACATCTGGAAGAAGAACTTTTAGGACTACGACAAAGTCTAAGGATAAAGTCTGGCGGTAATGCAACACTCGGATGTCAAC
Source organism: Eucyclogobius newberryi (assembly GCF_026437365.1). Lineage (NCBI taxonomy): Eukaryota > Metazoa > Chordata > Actinopteri > Gobiiformes > Gobiidae > Eucyclogobius > Eucyclogobius newberryi. Next base: position 7,850,983 of record NW_027316278.1, on the reverse strand, counting down.
CGCCATAAAACAACAACAACAACAACATGGGGAAATTCCGTTGTTGCAACGCAGGTAGATACAGAGGAAAAGGACAGGTTTAAAAACTCTTATAAACAAAAACTCCTATAGACAGAACCTCTCATTTCTTAATAAGGAATGGAGGGGGAAAATAAAGATAAAATAAAATGTACAAATGCACCAAAGAAGAAGAAGAAAAAGGTGAAGAAGAAGATGATGAATCAGAATGTCTGAAGAATAAAGTGTAAGGAAAAAGAATAAAGTAAAATAAAGTCTGAGGAATAAAGTCTAAGACGTACAACTACAGTCGATGGAAGTAATGTAACATTTGGATACCAACTGCCATAAAACACAGAAGAAGCCAATAAAAGCAACAACAAGAAGTTCAAAATTGAGCTAGAGACAGGTCAGATTTCTGAGGTGGAAATGCTGTTTAACTGTCAGATTGTAGGCGCATGATGGCTGGTTTATAGCCTCAGGAAATTGTGCGGTTGTTAAAAAGGTCCAATTGTGAACTTTATCAGTTATTTTTTTACAAAGAATGGAGAAATAAATAAAATTTGTGGTATGTAAATATATGGGGTCAATATTTCTATAAGCATTTGTCCAGTCATGATAATCGAATGAAAGGTGGTTTTTTTACATTAATTTTGATTCCGTAGGCTTTATTAGAGGACAGGAAATGCGCCGGACAAGCTCTAGTTGCCACATAAGAAAACACTGTTTACTGGACTATTTCTATTACGTCAGGAAAAAATACAAGTGGATATTGTTTTTCTGTGGATTGTTACGGACAGAACGAGTACAGCTACTGATGGATTGAACCCTCTTGAGTCATACACTGTAATTATGCTGCTGGGATTGACAATGAAAACATGAGTGATGATGCAAGAGAATTTCTAAAGTATTGTTTTCGGCCGCGTGCGCTCTGGCAGTCGTAAAGAAGTTAAATACAAATAGCAGGATAGCCAAATTATTTTGTTAATCTAAATCATATTGTTTGGATAACAGAAACGTTCCAAATAACTTTTTCATTTTGCTCTTGAATACCCAAGATACTAATGCTTTAATATACAAGCTCATTTGTAATATCTGCTTAAAGTCGGATTGTATTCTTATCTGCGATAAGATTCATTCAGAAACTTGAATTGAATGAAGTGCCAGAAACATTGCCATCATTTATTTATTGTCCACCAAACATGGTGTTATGACCCAAAAAAGGGGAAAACATATTTATAAAAGGGGACCAGAGACAAAATGCAAGTTAAATATTTTATTAATATTCAAAGAAGCAGGAATAAAACAAATACAGAAAACACAAAAAAAACATAGAAACAAAGTGACAACAGAAAGATGGACCTGGTGGGCCAGCCAAACGGAACAAACAGGAGCGACACCAGGCCAGCCCCGTACAGGGCTGTAGGAGCCGTAGGAGCCGTAGGAGCCGGCGGCGACACCTCTAATTAGAAAAAGTACAAAAAAAACCTAGCTAAAGCCCAAAGGAAAACGAAAATAGGACCACCGATCCCACCAGGCCAAACAAAACGCTAATGCTAACAAAACGCTACCAACCAAGCGAGCCAGCAGGGAGTGGTAGGGCGGAGCAGGGAGTGGCAGGGCGGAGCAGGGAGTGGCAGGGCGGAGCAGGGAGTGGCAGAACGGAGCAGGGACTGGCTTGACAGAGCACACTCCATTTAAAGGCTCCAGGGCGCGCAAAACTGGAGCCAACCTATGAATAAAACTGAAAAGATCATTAAACAAGTGATTTGAGCCGCCATGAGGGCCGCCATATTGGCTTCTGTAACTTCCGTCCTGATTCCGTATATGAACTAGTGCTGACCGTTGTGTGTCCTAGATTGTGAACTGAACTGTGTCATTATTGTCATTATTGTAAGTGTCAACCCCGTCCACTAGAAGGTGCTAGCGTTTAACTCTTCTGACACTGACACTATTCTGACAAGGTTCCCAGAGCGTATCATGAAAAAACAAGGCAGTTGCACCGCGCTGGACTTTATTGGAAAAACCCTCAAATAAATCCACTTGTAGCCCACAGAAAGCGGAGCGAGGAACATGTGCTTTGATTTACATGTCACTCTGGACATTTTAGTTTGTGATATTTGTGCACTTTAATTTACTTTGTACAAGTTTAGAGAAATGTATGTTTATTTTATTCTTTCCTGTGTAGTTTTCACGGTGCATTAAAGGTGCGTTAACTACAAATGATGCTGTTTGTTGCAAAAAAGAAAATGTTTGAAATACACACGGCTTCAATCAGTAAATCTGCACCCGTCGAAACACATCTTTTCTCTGGCTATTGGTTCTGGGTTCAATTTCCCATTCAACAACCAGCACAAATTGAACATTCTGACATTGCACTCAGCAGATAAGTACAGCCATTCTTATTTGCACTGTTGTCTTAGGTTAACAAACTCTGCAGGGCTGAAGGAGAGAGGGCCATGACCCTGCAGCAAAACGTCACCAACAGACTCTTCACTGTTGAAGTAAACGCTGAATCTGGTGTTCAGACGTATCTCACAACTCCACATGTGCAGCAGGTGTGTCAGGAAGTGGACGGATTCATCTACGTGGCCAATGCCGAGCCCGGTAGAGATGGATTTATCCCTAGTTCTGGTCGGATGAATATCAAAATCCTGATATTTAGATACTAAAAAGATATTGAAAAGTATACATGTCGCGGCGACGTCATACATTCGAGACATCCCCATAACAACCCGAGTGGCCATTTTGAAAGGGGCACGCGATGTAGAGATTGATTTATCCCTTGCTCTAAATCCTGATATTTAGATACACAAAAGATATTGAAAAGTATAGATTCTCATGCAAAAAAACTTAAAACATCTCAATACTAAGGGATCTTCTCAAAATGGGTTGAAGCTGAAAAGACGTAATTTTTTTCGTCTCTCTCTGGACCCCCTCCCCCCCTCAAATGACGAAAGACTGGCTTCACATCAAATGTTAATGCGTTGATAAAACGATAGTAGCTTGATAGACCCTGCTCACCTCTAGTGAACATCCCTGAACATCCTTTGGTATGTTTATCAGTAGAAGTTATGAACTCTCCAAATAATGTCACCTGTCGCGCATGTTTGTTTACTCAATCCACATGGTCCACGGCGCGCACGGGCCGCGCACGGGCACGGGCTGCGGCGGGCCTTGGTGCGCCGTGCTCCCACATACGCACTCCCCGTGCTCCGCGCCGCACCCGCCGCTTAATGTTGGCTGAATCGTTGCTGAGAGAGTTTTTTAGCATTTCAAAACAATTACTGCCACAACGATGTATTGAAGCTTCAAAGCAACAAAAAGACGAAAAATATTACATCTTTTCAGCTTCAACCCGTTTTGAGAAGATCCCTAAGGGTAAGTTTTGCTCCGTTGAAGTATTATATATTTCATTACATTAACACTTTATCCAACGAAACACAAAACGCATGTTGGTGGGACATCACTGTTGAACGTAGTGGATGTAGTTTTGTGCAAGTGGTGTGTGTTCATTTAAAGTTGTATATATACTATTTAGATGGCTACATTTTAAGTTAGATAAACATGTGTGCAGCTAACTCGCGTGCGTTTTCATTTTATAGAGAGATAGTGTGCAGACGGTGTGAAGACATTGAAGGTGTTTTTATGTCTTTAGAAAGTAGAAAAAGTTTGTCAACTCCAGTCTGTGTCCCGTCTTACGGCGTGACGGAAGAGTATAGCCCCCGTTACACTGGTGTGCATCCCATTACCAAGAGAGAGTGTCCTGTGTTCACATGGCAAAGAGACTGGGGCTGACCGTGCTGGATCACCCCTGGACTGGGGCTGACCGTGCTGGTTGCCCCTGGACTGGGGCTGACCGTGCTGGTTACCCCTGGACTGGGGCTGACCGTGCTGGATCACCCATGGACTGGGGCTGACCGTGCTGGATCACCCATGGACTGGGGCTGACCGTGCTGGATCACCCATGGACTGGGGCTGACCGTGCTGGATCACCCCTGGACTGGGGCTGACCGTGCTGGTTGCCCCTGGACTGGGGCTGACCGTGCTGGTTACCCCTGGACTGGGGCTGACCGTGCTGGATCACCCCTGGACTGGGGCTGACCGTGCTGGATCACCCCTGGACTGGGGCTGACCGTGCTGGATCACCCATGGACTGGGGCTGACCGTGCTGGATCACCCATGGACTGGGGCTGACCGTGCTGGATCACCCATGGACTGGGGCTGACCGTGCTGGATCACCCATGGACTGGGGCTGACCGTGCTGGATCACCCCTGGACTGGGGCTGACCGTGCTTGTTAACCCCTGGACTGGGGCTGACCGTGCTGGTTAACCCCTGGACTGGGGCTGACCATGCTGGATCACCCCTGGACTGGGGCTGACCGTGCTGGATCACCCCTGGACTGGGGCTGACCGTGCTGGTTAACCCCTGGACTGGGGCTGACCATGCTGGATCACCCCTGGACTGGGGCTGACCGTGCTGGTTAACCCCTGGACTGGGGCTGACCATGCTGGATCACCCCTGGACTGGGGCTGACCGTGCTGGATCACCCCTGATGGTAAGAGAGGAGGTTAAGATGAATGCTGTCATTGCACTCGTGTGAATGCTGTGTTTTCCTCAGGTCCAGGATGTAGTGGTGGAGTCACTTTCAGGTCTTCTGGATGACATTTCTGAGTTACTGAGGTGCTCCTGTGTCTAACTACAACTGCACTAACGACTAACTACACTTTTGTAGCTTTTTGTAATTTTTACTTCACAAATATATGGATATTTTAATCAAACTTTTAGATTCAAGACCATTTTTGACTGCATATTTCTGTTCTACTGTTGTAATTGTCATAAAGTTAATTGTTGTTTAAAATAAATTGTATCTTTGTTTAAGATTGTTATTATTATTCATGTCTTTGAAATGTTCACTTTGCATAAGATGTTATTTGTTGTCTTAGACATTTAGACTCTAGTTATTTCTTTTGGTTTGTAATATGGGGAGAACTTGAGAGTATCGGGATTTTACACATATTCAGGACTTTCAGAGCGAGTCCTGAATATGTGGGAGCGTAAAAATCCCACCTGAGCTAACCTGTTTCATATGGCACTGTGTGTTAGCAAAGACAAACTCTTTGTCCTGTAGTTTTCATGGCGTTTACCGGCATAAAAGAAGGCTAATAAATGCGCCCGTACTCGAGAAACCGTGTGCAGTGTTGTCATTGAAGCTTCAATCAGGGCCTGCAACAATTCTACATGTCATGTCTCGTCTCATCCTCGTACATACTGTAAGCATCTTTTCTCTAGCTATTGGTTCTGGGTTCAATTTCCTATTGAACAACCAGCACAAATTGAACATTCTGACATTGTACTCAACAGATGCAAATAAGAATGGCTGTACCTGTTGTCTTAGGTTAACAAACGTTCTCTGCAGGGCTGAAAGAGAGAGGGCCATGACCCAGCAGCAAAACATCACCAACAGACTCTTCACTGTTGTAGTAACGTACAGAGCGACTCCACATGTGCAGCAGGTGTGTCAGGACGTGGACGGATTCATCTACGTGGCCAATATCTATCATAATATTTATGTTCTACTGTTCTTGTAGATTGCAACATGAAATGAAGGTTCTCGCATTCTTCTCGCATAATTTCTCGCAGTCCTGGACTGTTGCTCTGAGGTCCAAAGTCCTCTTTCGTAATTCGTGCAAAAGGAGGCCCAAGCCAGTATTGAGTGCATAGAAATGAACACATTTTTCAGAAGACTTATCCTCTTTATACTGTGAGACGTGAGACATCCATCTCTCCTGGAGTCTGTATGGAAGTTTTTCAACGGTTGGCCCAATTCCACGAGCAGTGTCCAGATAGAGCAAGGTAGATTCCAGACCTCCTTTGTGCCTTGGATCCCCTGTAACAGATCCCCTAGTGCCTAGTTTTACATCATCTTTTATTAATCTTTATCTTTTAAGTTTGGGAAAAGTGTCCTATCTCTGAAATAGTGATTTTTCAATTATTTCAGGGGCAGCATAACACACATGGAGACGTTCCCACACCTTCTGCAGAGCTATGTTGAGGTTATTGACATACACTGAATGAATACGTTTCACCTGATTTGTCATTAGATCCAGCTCTTGAGTTGGTGTGAGGTGAACCCCAGTGAATGATGAGTACCATGTTCTGAAGTTCTCCGGTCTGTCATCGAACTGGTTGAGACCTGAAGTGAAGGTCACGACGTGCCATGTATTGTGCTAACGGCTCTGCTAAATGTGAATGTTGTAACGAGGTGTGGATGCGAAGGAGAATGGATTGAGGGCATTCTTTGCTTGTTCAACTTTTGGTTTGGACTCAACTTTAAGGGAGCCAGATGCATTTTGAAGAGGCAAAGCTGTGAGGTGGTTATTCTGCTTTGGCCTACTGCTCGTGAGCAGACGATCTGTAACTGAAACTTCATCTTCAGATAAGTGCCGAGTTATGAATGTGCCATCTGAGAGCCCATTTTGGTGACAGGTCGCTGGCGCTGGTGAGGAGCCTCGAGGTTTGCTAAAGTTCAATTGTGACTGTAGGTAATCATTTGTTCTTTTCTTTTTCACCTTTTCTTTTTCACACTGTCTGATACAGATTTTCTTCTCTCAAAACCATCTTGTATTGCCTCTGCTTCCTCGAGCACATCTGCTTCAGCTGCTGCAGCGTCTGCTTCTCTTTGTAATGTTAGCACTTGAAGCTCTGCATCAATTTTTGTTCTTCACACATTGCTTTTTCCACTTGTAGCTGTGCTTCTTTGCTTGCATATGATGCTCTCACCTTCGCTGCTTCTGCTTTAGCTTGAGCGGCACTGTTTGCAGATTAAGACGTGATGCCTGATGCTCTTGTTCTGGATCTGTTGCTTGCCATTTTGACCACGAAGAAGCGTCGAATGCTGCTTTTTCACTGTAATGTCATCGATATGACACCAAGCTAAACCTCTGAAGGAGCACCAGGACCACAGGGGACGGGTTGTTGTGTTTAATTCCCTTCTCCAGATGGTGAAAACTGCAGAACATGTACAACAGAATGTATTACGAAATAAAGTGCATCATCAACGAAATAAAGTTAACATTTTGGCAAAATTGTACAAAAATAAAGACTGGACATACATCAACACGTGCCTGAACTTACGGCATTGTCTTGTAAGCTTCTGTTGCACTTGAATTATGAGGCTCCAAGTCTCGTTTCAGTCACATTTATTCTGTAACAAGACAAAACAGCTCTCAATGTGCGAGTCATGCTCTGTTTTGCTACAGGAAACTTTTTTCTACTTTTTAACAATGTACCATAGCCACAAATAACATGAAATTAGAATAAAATATACATAAATAAACCTGTGACAGAAATGTGTATTTGCCCTTCTATGACGTTTTTAGATTTAGCAAAAGTGTCATTTTGTACTCTCCTGGTAATCCCCCTTGTTTCTACTAGCATGCTACTGTTAGCATAGCAAAAAGTTACTAAAAACAACAACCATGCTTCAACATAATCATTTTAAAGACAATTTCGGCTTAAACTGTCACACTATTGGTCAGATCCATGGGTCATGCACATGGTCAGATCCATGGGTCATGCTCAAGGTCAGATCCATGGGTCATGCTCATGGTCATGCTCAAGGTCAGATCCATGGGTCATGCTCATGGTCATGCTCAAGGTCAGATCCATGGGTCATGCTCATGGTCAGATCCATGGGTCATGCTCAAGGTCAGATCCATGGGTCATGCTCATGGTCATGCTCAAGGTCAGATCCATGGGTCATGCTCATGGTTATGCTCAAGGTCAGATCCATGGGTCATGCTCAAGGTCAGATCCATGGGTCATGCTCATGGTCATGCTCATGGTCAGATCCATGGGTCATGCTCATGGTCATGCTCATGGTCAGATCCATGGGTCATGCTCATGGTCATGCTCAAGGTCAGATCCATGGGTCATGCTCATGGTCATGCTCATGGTCAGATCCATGGGTCATGCTCAAGGTCAGATCCATGGGTCATGCTCATGGTCATGCTCATGGTCAGATCCATGGGTCATGCTCATGGTCATGCTCAAGGTCAGATCCATGGGTCATGCTCATGGTCATGCTCATGGTCAGATCCATGGGTCATGCTCTGTTTTGCTACAGGAAACAGTTTTCTCCTTTGAGCAGAGGCCGTGGTTACGCAGGTGATAGAGCTCCTCCTTGTGGTGTGGCATAGGAACTACACTAATGCAAATCTAAGCGAATTGTACAGTCTCTGTCTTTCTAAAAACAACAAAAAAATTATATTAAATGAATTATAACATGAAATAAAATAAGTTTTGGGGGATGCCCTGTGTGGATGGCAACAGATAGCATAGAAATATTTTTTTAGCATTTAAAAACGTTTCAAACACAGTAAATTATATATAAAGACTACAATTGCCTTAAAGACAACACAATATTAATATCTTAAAAATGATCTATTCTAATTTTCTGAGTGTTTGGTTTTATTGTCTGTAATCTATACAACATTTCACGAATTAAAGGCTTGACGTATTTCACTCTGTGTACTGAATCTATCAAGGTTTGACTTTTTGTACTTAATGACAAGAAATATTGGTATTTTTCATGATGCATCACAGATATGTTTTTCAGGGGCAGCATAACCTTCATGGAATGTTTTTTTTTATTTGATTCTTTAGTTCATGTTTGTATTATATTGTTGAAGAGTTGACGGGTTTGTATATTTGATTGGGTTTTAGCATGTTTCTCCCTGTGTCTGTGTGGGTTTTCTCCGAGGGCTCCGGTTCCCCCACCAACCCAGAACATCCAGCTGAAGTCAAGTCCAGCCCTGTGATCTGGAGAGTCTAATCTAAGATGTACAAATACACCAAAGAAGAAGAATCAGAACGTCTAAAGAATAAAGTCGAAGGAAAAAAGAATAAAGTATAAAGGCTAAAGTCTAAGACGTACAACTACAGTCGATGGCAGTAGTGTATCACTTGAGGAATACAGTCTGGCGGTAATGCAACACTCGGATGCCAACCGCCATAAAACAACAACAACAACAACAACAACTTGGATACCAACTGCAATAAAACGCCAAAGAAGAAGCCAATAAAAGCAGCAGCAGCAGCAGCAGCAGCAGCAGCAGCAACAACAACAACAACAACAACAACAACAACAACAACAACTAAAACAGTTTGAGCTAGAGACAGGTCAGATTTCTGAGGTGAAAGTGCTGTTTAACTGTCAGATTGTAGGTGCATGATGTTTGGTTTATGAATCATATCTCAGTCAAAATAGCCTCTGAAAAATGTGCTATCATTAAAAAGGTCCAATTGTGAACCTTAGGGTAGAAATATCAGTTCTTTTTTTACTTTATTACAAATAATGGGGAATAAATCTTTAGCTTTTCACAAAAAGTACAATTTGTGTTATGCAATATCTGTAGATACAATGAAAAACTATTGTGGGGTCAACATTTCAGCATTTGTCCAGTCAAACCTACAAATCAGGATTTTGCCTTCATAAAAAAATGGTGGTTCTTTTGTGGCATTAATCTGAAACTGTGTCTATCATAATATCATACTAAGCAACAACGTACAATAATAAAAGATGTGAGACAGGCCCCTACTCTTTTCTGTAGCTCAAAACTCCTCTGTTTTGCTGTGCTTATGACTTCAAAGATTGTATCTATATTCTTCTTTTTTAAAGTATATTGTAGTAATTATTTATGTTTTAATGTCTTTGTAGTAATCTGAATGCATCTTTATTTTACTTATTGCTGTAAAGCACTTTAAATTACTTTGTGTACAAATTGCAATTTTCTTTGATAATTGATCTTTTACATAACAAGGCAATTTGTGCTTCATCTGATGTCCATGTTTTTACTAATACATTTGTCTTTTGTAGCAATAGTCATGAAGTAAACCAAATAATTATCAATCGTTGTGTCTCAAACATAATTTAATTCTGCACAAAAAAATAGACCAGTGCAGTGTTTTCTGAATATCCATTCATATTTCAGAGACAAGTTTTCTCATTACTAAGACTTGTGCTCTTATTACATGTAAATGTAAACCCTTTCATCAAAACATTTGTCTGCCCTTGTTTTTACATTATTTTTTATTACAATTTAGGTCTTCTTACAATCACAAGATGGCCACCACAATTGCCAAGGCAACAACTCCTTTCCTCTCTAGTTTTATGTATATACTATTAAGTACTACAAGGCGTAGAAGTTTGGTACAACCAACATAACATAATTTAAATATTTTAATTAAGCCCCTACGTGTGCACTGTAAACCATTCACATACAACTGTAATGAACAACATAAATAGACAATTAAGAATTTTACTTTTGGATCTTATACAGTATCTTATGTTAGTCTGAAAATTGATTAAACATTTCCTAGTTTATTTCCCAAATTTACATGTTATCAAAAGGTTCCTGGTCTGACTGGCCCTGAGCAGGAGCTGAAAAGTCCCCATTCACTAATTCATTTTCTGTGTGAGCACTGAGATGGGACTGGTGCGAAAAAAAAGAACCAAGAACTGAAATGTGACAATACAAGAAGCGAAGAGTACAACTTGTAACGCCAATTTTATTTCATGTTGTTTTTTAGACAATAGGAATCACGTTGGGTGGATCATGGACACGTAAACCGCTAGACGCGTGTGGAACCACGCTGGAACCAGGAACCAGGAACCAGACCAAGTGACCCAAACATACAGAAAAAACAACAACAAATGAACCAGGGGACCAGTTATTCCATATGAATCATAATAGATCCATGATTAGAACCCACGGATCTTTTATTATATCGTTGGAACCTTTTGACGTGGCTCACGTGACCTCTCTTTCTCACTTCCTGTATTCTGGCCAATCCCAGGACACGTTACAGACCACGTCGTCTTTACACTGGTCACATCCGGGTGAGCAGTCTGAGGTGAGTGGCTAAGACAGAAACGATCAAAAACATCCCATTAAAGCTGTATTTTCTGGACTTAAAATGATTTCAAATAAACATCGCAAAGGCAGGTGTTATATACGTGTGTCAAAAAGCCACAAACAACAACGATTTTAGTCTTTTTAGTCATCAAGCTGCTCCCGGTTAGCTCCCGGTTAGCTCCCAGATGCTAACAACTCTCTTCTGCTAGCCACGTCCGGGTTTTCTGAACACATTTATGAGATGATCGGGTGTTTTTGTGCCGTGCCAGGTCCCGTGCGGTTTACATCCTGAACCAGCGTGAGTGTGAGTCCATCATGTGCGGATCTCGGCTGCTGCAGGTGCTCTGTGCCCAGCTGCTGTGGCTGTGGGCGCTGGGCTCCGAGCTCACGTTCGAGCTGCCGGACAACGCCAAGCAGTGTTTCTACGAGGACATCATCATGGGCACCAAGTGCACTCTGGAGTTTCAGGTACAGCATTAAGTCACATGTAGGTTATTTATTGCTCCAGCTGATCAGTCACGAAATGCAATGCGGTTCGTAAAATACCGTTGAAATCATCATAAATTAACATGTGGCCTTAATGGTCATGTTTTTTCAACTTAAAAACCTCCCCGATTGTTTGGTTGTCTCAATTTAATCCCTTTTTGGTCCTATGTCCACCATCTGTTAAAGGCTAAACAGGCTCCTGGGCATGTTAAACACACAGAGGAAGCTGTAACACTGTAACAAGCTTTAAAAAAAAAAACAAGCTTTTAAATTAAAGGCCTTCATTTCTTCGCATTCCGCGTGGACATATTTTACGTTATAATAGGTCCCTAAAACCCATTTTTAGTGATATTGTCTTCAACTCTGGAAAAGGAAATGTCAAAACCTCTGTCTGTCAGTTCATTCCTCCAACAGCTGTTTTTATCTTCTATATTTAGCAAAACAAATCCAGATTTAACCTTTGTGCATAGTCACTTATAATTAGAGTAAAGAGGCCAAAACGACCGCGTGTCAGCTTCACATTCACACCGGGGATTTAGAATACACACTTCTCTAATAAATGTTCTTTGCTCATTGATTCTGCAGAAACGCACAATGTTTTTTTCAGTCCCCTGTGATAGTTTGTCCCTCACAAGCGGCAATATGTTTTTGAATTCAGACAGGACATGCGTGTTCCTGATTGGCTAACCCACCTGTCAATCACACCCCTCTAAACAACCTGCTGTATATAAATGATACTCGGTGAGCTCATTCTGGACTTCTTAGGCAGATTTGTTTCTACTCCAAAGGGTCCAGAAACGGCTTCGGTTTGAGGAGGCGTTTTAAGAACATCTGGAATGATGTTGTAACAAGCATCAAATATACTATCATTGAGGCAGAAGACATTGCTTTTTTCAGGCTCAACTATAACATACGTTGATCATTATTTTATATTTTGTTCATTGTTAACATCGATATATACGGTACTCTTTAAATTGAAAACGGGTCCATTGACGGGTCAAAACTGCAAATGCGATGTACTATTTTTGAACCCTTCATGTGCGGGACAATACAGGATTCTCAAACATAAAGAATGATTATAGGAAAAACACCATTTATAGCATGGTTAAAAGCTAAATAATCTATATAATATAATTCCAGTTCCTTGTTGAATACATTCTCTTTGTGATATATGTATTTTTCCATTCGTACATCTTTGCTGTTTCTGCATTTGTCACGTTATTCTGAGGTTTTAATGACGATTGTGTTCCTAGGTTGTGACTGGGGGCCACTACGACGTGGACTGTCGTCTGGAGGACCCCGATGGCACGACTCTTTACAAGGAGATGAAGAAACAATACGACAGCTTCACGTTCACGGCGGCGAAGAACGGCACCTACAAGTTCTGCTTCAGCAACGAGTTCTCCACCTTTACCCACAAAACGGTTTACTTCGACTTCCAGGTCGGCGATGACCCTCCCCTCTTTCCCAATGAGAACAGAGTCACGGCACTTACTCAGGTGAGATGAAGGTTATAAGTGTGAATGTTATGAATTATTATTAGCAATTACCTTAGAAAAAACAAACAAATTTGATTGTCAGCGTTAGAAGAATCACTTAAATACGCAAGTCTCATTCAAAAGCTTTTTGAGAATGAGTACAGTATTTTCCGGAATTTAAGTCGCACTGGAATAGAAGTTGCATTTTTGGGGGAAATTTATTTTATAAAATCCAAGACCAAGAACAGACATTTAATCTTGAAATGCATCTTAAAATAATAACAGATGAGAGAACATGGTGAATAGGTGTACGTATGCTAATGCTAACACCTTCAGCTACATGACGTATGCTAACGCTAACACCTTCAGCTACATGACGTATGCTAACGCTAAAACTTTCAGCTACATTACGTATGCTAATGCTAACACCTTCAGCTACATGAGGCACAGACAGAACTGTGATAAGTGTCTGGTATGTTAATGTAACATATGAACAGTTATTCAGATAACTATAGCATAAAGAACATGCTAACAAGTTTACCAAAGCATCAGTTTTACCACAAATCACTAAATCCACTGAATTCTTCTTCCTCTGTGTCACTTCTAAACAACTCCATAAACTCCAGAGGAAGAGGAAGTGCAGCAGCTTCTTCTGCGTTGCTTAGAGCCTAGAGCGCCCCCTTGTGGTTGTTAGTGTAAAAACAACGAATAATATCACATATAAGTCGCTCTGGAGTATAAGTCGCACCCCGGCCAAAACGATGAAAAAAAGGTGTGACTTATATTCCGGAAAATATGGCAATGTCCAATCAATTAATAAAAAAAAAAACAATCCCCACATCCGTTGAAAAGCACAAATAATAGTTCATTTACACGGCTGATTCCCCGGTGACAGATGGAGTCGGCCTGCGTGTCCATTCACGAGGCCCTGAAGTCCGTCATCGACTACCAGACGCACTTCCGGCTCCGGGAGGCGCAAGGCCGCAGCCGCGCCGAGGACCTCAACACCCGCGTGGCGTTCTGGTCCATCGGTGAAGCCGTCATCCTGCTGGTCGTCAGCATCAGCCAAGTGGTGCTGCTGAGGAGCTTCTTCTCGGACAAGAAGACCACCACCACTCGCGTCGGGTCGTAACGCTCCCACCGTTAACGCGGCCGGCACGCGGTTCGTTCATCCGCGTCGGGGCCGTCGTGTCGCGCCGGGCGATTTATCAGATCATATTTTTGCAATTCGTCAGATATTTACTGAAAACGTGCCCTGTAAATGTCTTGTTTGAGGTTCGAGTACAGTTCAAAACCATTAGACTCTCTGAAATCAAAAAATGTTCTTCTGTGGCAGGCTTCGCTGTTCGCTTCTGTTATTTCTCATTTTTTAAAGGTGACGTACAACATTTGGCACACCTTGAAATGTCCGTTTGTATTTTTTTTAGACTATATATTTCGGCCACTCCTCCCGTCGCCGTATCACACTGCGTGTCGTTTTGGTTTCCGTCTCCACCCTCACTCAATGCTGTCCTTAAAACAACTCTTTACAGACAAGACAATGGCGCGACGATTGTTTTTCAAACCCCGGCTTGAAGTGTGACGCGTAACTATTTGTTTTTACTGCCAGAAAAGATTGTCCTTGTGTTAGAGAAGAGTGGTTCTCCAACTGTTCTCGCCCAGTACTACCTTTTCTTGTACAAACCAGGGCTAAAGAACTATACCAGGTCAAAAAGAGGACTTAACTTTAAAGTACACGATCAGAAAGTATTTCCATAAAGAATCAATTGGTGAAATGTTAAAACAAAAGTAGAAATGTAGAGAAGCTTTCTAACTAAGCACAGTTTGAGAACCACTGTTATAGTAGACACTTTAAGTTTGTTAGTAGTCGTAGTACTTACCTCATTCTGCTTTGTCATTTTGTCATTTGATTCACAGCGAGGCACACACTCAAATCCCCCTTAATAATGCAATTCAAAAATACAGCTAAAGCTTAAGTATAATTCAATTATGACCTCTGAAAAAAATTTATATCAAATCTAATAACCTGTAGTACTACTGGCCCAAAACGTTGCCCGAGTGAAGTTTAACGATGGCTTTTCTGTGTAAAATGTCTGTTCTATTTATAAAGCGGTATTTGAGTAGAAGATGGTAACAATAAAACCAAGTAAACCCCGTGCGTTGTTCAGTTCAAGTCCCCTCCCTTTTTATTGTTTGTGTTTCTTTGTGTCGGGTTTTATACTGGTCAGTTTTAAATCTTGCTTTTTGGGGGGGGGGGGGTTACACCATTGTCAATGTATTTATTTTTAGTTTGCGGAAAAAAATAAAATAGTGTGGCCTGATGCAACCAACAAAAAACAATCATAAGCAGTTATTGGTCTCTTGTTTCTTCTTTGGGTTTTGCTGTTATGTTTTTCGCCTTTTTTTGGTCAATTTCTAAACCACTTTCCTCGTTCTCTAAGTTCTTAAGAGGAACTTAAATAAAATGTGCCCCACGGTGTTGACTGTATGGCGTTTGTTTTGAGTCATTTGTGATCATAAAGTTAAAAAAAAAGTAAGAAATACAATCTGGATTTACTTTGGGTTGTTATACTGCTTTCATCCTGCAGGGGGCGATGTGAGGCAATGACTGTTTATTTGCGTCTTATGAATCTCAATCTGTCAATGAGCAATTTTGCCTTAACCTGGAACAAATAATTCATCTTTTGAGTAGGTCACGGTTTTATTTGCAATGTTGTCCAAGATTTAAATAAGATAACATAATTGTAAGTACTTTCAACACAAAGATTACACATTAAGAGATCGTAAATTATATAAATGCCATATACAAGCGGTGAGATATGGGCTAATTATAATTATTAGTCTATTCGAATTTCTCACAATCCTGTAGTATTTGCTTTATGGTTATGAAAGTTTTTATTGGAGAGTAATAATGAGAGGATTTCTTTAGAGATTTTGCATTTCTTCTGCAATTCTAAAATAAAATGTTTTGTTTTTCTTATTTATTTGATGCTGACGGCCATATCTGTGGAGCACAAACATTTACTATACAGATTAAAGCAATACTATACTACATTAATAAAGGAAGGAGCTTTTTTTCCCCCATAGAATTATCAAAACATTCTAATTATTGGAGTTTAGCCGGGGGAAAACCAGCTCTGTAGTAACTCCTGGTGTTTTATTGTCCAAAAAAGGGACATTGTGTAAAACTGACAATTGATAGTTGAGTCATGCATGTTTGTAATTTCATTCAGGGTTATATTCAGCTGTTCACCTTCCCCCCATCTCCACCCTCTTATCTGTAATCACAATTATTACCAAAAGATACCATATATAAAATCCTAATTTGTAGTTCAAACTAAATACTTGAGAGATTGAATGCATCTTTAAAATTGTGTGAAATGTTTTAAAGGAGATGTATTGTGCTTTTTTCAGGTTTCTATAATGATGATGATCTATAGCCTAATATAAGGAGATCACTGTACATTTTGTTCATTGTAAACCACCATATTGATCCTAAACATCTTATACATATAAATAGGTCAATTTTACTGTAGCCAGAAGTGGATTTGACATGTTTCGTATGTGAAAAGTGTTTATGTGACATTGAATTTTGGACACATTTGTGGGTAGAGATGGGGGGTATGTGAAAACAAGAATTGTCTGACCATTCAAACCTCAATACAGAATAGAACAGGATTAATCAAACATGCACGAATCACTTGAAATAAAACTTTGAGCACACTAATGATGAGGGACAGAGTCATAACAAGATTAAAAGCTTAGTAGACTACGTTAATATGACATTGTGTGGACAAATAAAGGCTATCTTATCTTATAAATGCCCTCTTTAATAACTTAGCTGTGCATCATTGTTTCCGAAAAAAAATAAGTAAAGTAAAATGATCGGCTTTTACAGCCTCTAAATTAAATCAACCGTCAGTGTACTTCCGGGCGCGGAGCGGTGGGCGGGACTGCTCGCCTCTGATTGGTCGCTCCGCGCGTCAATCTCCTGCTCCGGCGAGAGAAATGTGTGCGCGAGCTCGCGGCGCAGTGACAGACGCGAGTCGTGATCGTGGAGCCGTGATCGTGGAGCCGTGTGGGTGGAGAGTCCCCCTGCCGTGTCCCCCTGCCGTGTCCCCCTGCCGTGTCCCCCTGCGCGCGTGTGGGCTTCCCGGGCGGATACATGGAAGGACCGACCGCTTCCTCGGGGTAAACGCGTGCGCTTTCCGTCGCGGTCGGGCTTTCAAAACGAGCCTTGAAGAGATTTGGCGTGTTTCAAAGCTTGATTCCGGACGGACGGACAGCAGCCGTTTCCCGAGCGGAGCTAACGCTAACAACAGCGCACGGCGGAGACGGTGGCGCTGGATCACGTCCCCTTTGGTCGGTACAAATACAATGATTAAACCGGTTAGAACGATGTCGTGAGACGGTGGCACGGAGACGGCCTGGTTTTGACGTGTCGTGAACGCGCTGTTAGGACGAGTGTAGTGGGTAAATAAAGCTACGTGAAGCTAGTTAGCTCCGAGCATCGTAGAAGTTGATTAGCCTCCGAGCCGCTGAACACGACAGCACATTGCACCCGGACAAAGGCTCCTCTTCCATCCACAGTTATGGACACGGTTAAACATTAACATCGTGTTCAAAGCGCACGCGTCTCTCTCCCGTGACCTTTCATCTGAGCCCGGAGCGTTTCCCGTTAGCCCCGGCTCACTGTAAACAAAGAGTGTGTATATGGACATCGCTGCTGGAGGTTTGCGTTAGACGTGGGGACGAGTCTCAGATATGGATTTAAAGACTGCGGTGTTCAATGCGGCCAGAGATGGAAAGTTACGACTGCTCCAGAAACTCTTAGAGAACAAAGATGGACACGAAGTGACCAAAATCATGGGCGAAAAGACAAACGGGGCCACCCCGCTGCTGATGGCGGCGCGGTACGGGCACCTGGAGCTGCTGGAGTACCTGCTGGAGTGCTGCCGTGCCCCGGTGGAGCTGGGCGGCTCGGTCAACTTTGACGGGGAAACGATCGAGGGAGCGCCGCCTCTGTGGGCCGCGTCTGCCGCGGGACACCTGAAGGTGGTGCAGTCTCTGCTGGGACACGGCGCTTCCGTCAACAGCACCACACTGACGAACTCCACGCCCCTGAGGGCCGCGTGCTTTGACGGACACCTGGACATTGTGAAGTACCTGGTGGAGCACAAGGCTGACCTGGAGGTGGCCAACAGACACGGGCACACGTGTCTGATGATCTCCTGTTACAAGGGCCACAAGGAGATCGCCCAGTACCTGCTGGAGAAGGGGGCCGACGTGAACAGGAAGAGTGTCAAAGGTCAGTGGGCTTTACAGGGGGAAAGTCTCCTCAGATCAGACTCACTTGTAATGACTCGACACAATAACACGATCTGCTGGTTTCACAATCCGGAAGCTTGTAATTGTAATGCCCTGTACGGGTGTGTCAAGAGGCTCCAGGCTCTCCCTTTATTTGTAGCAAAGTCCAAAATGTAACACTTTTATGTTGGTTGACAGACTAAAAGCAATTTAGTGTATTTCATCTACATTTTAGTCCACTGTAAACCTCCATTTGTGGTCTTTTCATTCTATCACTAGACTGTAGGCATGAAATAAAACGCATCATAAATATAAACACAACAGATGGGTAAGGAAATGTGTCATCATAAACTGGCTCTGGTCTTATTGAAAGTATGAAACTTGTTTGTGTCGTCCGGTGGTTGTGTCATCAGACCTGTTACATACTGGGAAGCCGAGCGCTGAAGGAAGTGAGAACAACTCTTGTGATCAGAATGTTTTCTTTGTGCTTAATGGGGCTTAAAGTGTTTGCATGTCGCGAAACGAGGTTTGTATCCGACTTCCCAACTGTTTATTAAAGTCGTTTCCTGCTGTTTTTTTTCCATCAATGACTAGGCAACACGGCCCTCCACGACTGTGCCGAGTCGGGCAGTCTGGAGATCATGAGGATGCTGCTGCGCTTCGGGGCCACCATGGAGCAGGACGGATACGGGATGACGCCGCTGCTGTCGGCGAGCGTCACCGGCCACACGAACATCGTCGACTACCTGACCACGCACCAACAGGTCAGACGCTCGCAGTAGTTTACGTCAGCGGTGGGCGATATCGACGGAATGCAGTCAAACTCATACAAAAAGACCTTTTACGACAGACGGTGGCATTATTCTATCAAATTTCCCCAACAATGTACTTTATCAACAAAATAAAGGTGATAAAAAGGTGGTTTAATATTTATCAAGCGTCAATATACACTAAAAGTAGTTGTTTTGATTAGTCGACAACCAAAATGTTGGAATATTACATTCATACCACATTGCAAGCTTTTTTTAAATTATGTTTTATTCAATATTCTCTTCTAATTGTACATACTGCACACGTGGACCGGTTTAAATGTATAAAATGCTTTCTCAATCTTCACAGACCAGTCATAAGGAACGAATAGATGCCCTCGAGCTCCTTGGAGCCACTTTTGTGGACAAAAAGAGAGATTTACTTGGGGCGTTGAAATACTGGAAAAGAGCCATGGACCTGCGATACCTGGACAGCAACAACGTGGTCCACAAGCCCGAACCAAAGCAGCTCATAATGGCCTACGACTACGCCAAGGAGGTGAGCGCTCTTACGTCAGCTTTGGGACGCTAAAATTCAGCATGAAACCGGCCATCGCTTTTACTTTGGACCCAACATGTTTCAGAAATGCATGTGTGACTTGGATTACCGTAAAACTCTGACTATCGAGTGCACTTGAATATGATCTTCTCCAACTAAATTCACAAATGAAACATAAATTGTGCATATATTGTCCGCACTCGTCCATAAGCCCATGTTGTAACACGGTAGCGATGCGCGTGTTGTCTCGCCGGTGCCGTGGGTTGGATTGGGGCGGGGTCAATAAATTCTCATTTCACCGCGTGGCAAGTTGTAAGATTCAGACTGCCATATCGCACGTCCGCACCTTTTTTTTAAATGTATGAATTGGTCAAATCCTTTTGTGGTCCGCATTGTTCAAAGCGTGTGAAAAAAAGTAGCGGCTTATAGTCTGGGTTTTACGGTAACTTTGCCGTCGCTTGGTGAGAGTGTGGCACAGAATGATCCACGTCCATCAGTCTATGGTCTAAAGTCGAATACGAAGACTCGTATTGAAACCCACAAACGGTACAAACCTTTCTAAACTTTTTTAGAATAACAGATTTCTTTGCTCCAGGTTTAAGGCCGTATGGAAACAAAGGAAGTTACAATCTACTCTTTTTATTTATTAAACGAGCCCTTCATTTTTATCGTTATTTTCAATCATTTGTGTATCGCAATGGTCATTTTAGTGTCTTGACATCACAACCCAATCCGGCGCTAGTCCCAATGGAGTAACTGCACTCATGCCATGGTAAAATGTATCACAAAGACGTTTGTTTGTCTCCCCGTTTTGTATCCTCATCTTATAATTTACACACGAGGCCCGAGTAAACGAGTCCGACTAGTCTGTTGAGAAAAGTGCGGGCGAGTTGACCACAAAATAACGTGACGGTCGGGGATGTCGTGATGAATCCGTTAATATATGAACTAAACGGTTAGAATTTCGGAAGCAAAATCAAGGCATTCAATCGAGGAAAACAATTTAAAGTGCTTTTTTTATATACAAATCTGGCTGTTTATGTCACAACAGCTTTACTTTATCATTAGGAAAGTGTGATTTTGCTTGATGGTCACACATTAGTCTACAGCCCTAGATTTCACTCGTTTCTTCTCACAGTAATAACAATAAGTTTGACATTGTCCCTCCCTGTACCTCTTACTATGCCTGTGTGTGACTGTCGCCTTGTCTAATCTAAGGTCATAAACGGAGAAGAGCTGGACGGGTTGATATCTGACCCGGACGAGATGAGGATGCAGGCGCTGCTCATCCGGGAGAGGATCCTGGGTCCGCAGCATCCCGACACCTCCTACTACATCCGCTACCGAGGAGCCGTGTACGCCGACTCGGGGAACTTTGAGCGCTGCATAAACCTGTGGAAATACGCCCTGGACATGCAGCAGACGAACCTGGACCCGCTCAGCCCCATGACAGCCTCCAGTCTGCTGTCGTTCGCCGAGCTCTTCTCGTTCATGCTCCAGGACCGGGCCAAGGGGCTGCTGGGCACGTCGGTGTCCTTCGAGGATTTGATGGGGATTTTGTCCAAGAGCGTTTTGGAGATCGAGCGGGCGGTGAGGATGACCGGGCCGGTGCCTCCCGAACCCGCCCAGCTCACCAAAGCCCTGTCCATCATCCTGCACCTCATCTGCCTCCTGGAGAAGGTGCCGTGCAGCACCGAGCAAGACCACAACAAGAAGGAGACTATTTACAAGTGAGTCTGGACTGTTTGTGTTCATGAAGACGTCTGAAGTTGTTTGGTTTGGGTCTCGAGCTGAAAAAATTGAATTTGGCCTCTTTTTGGGTCTAAAAGTTTAACAAACAACAATTGATTAAAAAGGGCCAAAAGAAGAGCAATCTTGTGTTATCTGCCCCATTTGTCCGTTAATCAGAATACCTTTCATTACCGATGTGCAGCCGACGAGCTGGAGCAATGTTTAAAATTTAAATGATAGAATCACTAAGAATAAAATTGTATGAATCCAGTAAGCCTCCGGTAAAGCTACAAATACATTTATATTTAACTTGATTTGCAAATGCATATTTCCATGTTCCTGTACAGTGAACTGACTCTGGCATTGCTGTGTCCCTCTGTAACTGTTACTGATCGAGCTCTTGCAGCTGACCAGCAAACATGAGCGTGCAGGAGGGAAAGTCCTTATTTAGGACCTCCTCCTGAGACAAGACAGTCCTGGGTCGATTGTGTGGTCTTTGCTTGTTCTCCCTGTGTCTTCTCCAGTTTCCTCTACCACTAAAAACGTGTACAATAGGCTCCTCCCCTTCTGAGGCCATGACTCTTAAAAGAGATCCTTAATATCGGTGAGACTTTTCTGGTTAAATAAAGAACAATAAAACATGTCACCTCCAGAATCTAGTGACGGCTCTGGCCCGTCCTTTAGACCGCGTCCAGTTTAGTGTCCAAATGCACCAAATCCACCACGTCACCTCCACCCTGACGATGGACGGAGGCGGGGTCACAGCAGTTTCAGTCCTCCTCAGGTCCACCCCCAGTTCCTCACCACCTGCCGCTTCATACTTCAATAATGCCGGGTTTAAAGCGTAATATATTTCCATTTAAATCGCATGCATTCCTTGTTCAGCATTTTCCGTCGTATCATAATGTGCTACGTTTGCGTTTGCCGTAGAAACTGCATCGTCAAGGAGGTCAAACATCAATATTTGCATTTATTTAAAAGGAAAAAGGCTGGGGAGTTTTATATATTCGAGATCGACAACGCTTCCCTGGCAGTCTTGGCGTGTTCTCTCATGTCTGGATGAGTTTCCTCCGCTTTAACTAAGTCGTTCTGACCAAACCTGACTCTAGACCTGGAGCTGTGTCTTTGGGAAGTGCGCTGCAGTTTGCCACAGCTTCACAGTCCTTCACACGCTCACTTGACCTCTCCTCGGCAGGTTCCTGAAGCTCCGGCCCTGCGGCAAGAACGGCTACAGTCCGCTCCACCTGGCCGTGGACCGGAACACGACCTGCGTGGGCCGCTACCCCGTCTGCAAGTTCCCCTCGCTCACCGTGGCCTCCATCCTGCTGGAGTGCGGAGCAGACGTCAACTGCAGAGACCAGGACGACAACAGGTGATTACTGCGGCGCGATTGTCGTGTCGGTCATCGCTGCGTCTAATATATCCCAGGCAGACTTGTACAGCACATGAGGCCGAGCTGCTGGGCCCTGAGGCTTGAGCAGATGTAGTGTTTCTCTACAGTTCCATCCACTGAAGCAGCCTCAGAGCTTACAGGGAGCAAGTAATGCATCGAATAATTTGATGAGCTTTAAAGGCGCAATGGACGATTTTTTTGGCGATTTGAGAACGCAGGCGGAAGTGCGCATGCCACTCCCCCGTGCGGACTGATACAACACACACGTGCGTTTGTTTATTAGCGCAACGGAGCGCATCGCATCTCTCGTCTCCCGTAGATTTCTGTCCACTTCTGCGTCAGCTCGAACTGTCTTTCTCCGTCTTCATTTTGCCCCGTACACTGAGGGAACTATATTGTTTTGGGGAGAGCTAATTTACTGGTTTTATACGGGTTGTGACCGCCAGGGGGCATTGGTAAGAATGCACTGGGAGAGATGATCCAGGGTTTTCTCTTTATTAAAGATTTCAGTCTAATAATACTGGTGGTTGGTATTTACAGAGCAGTTATTAATCATGTAAATACGTGTGTGGTTCTGTAATATAAACAAGGAGAACATAAATTATAATAAAATCTGTAAAACAATAACATATAATGCACAAATATACATGAGCTCCGTCGGAGCTACTGCTGTTAGCGCTTAGCTCGAGGCACTTAGCATTCACAAACACAAAACAAGGTAAATATATAACTTTAACTACACTATTAAACAATTCGAATGGCATGCAACACTTTATACAATCATGGAACAAATGGTGTGTCTATGTCTACTTTCGTTTCTAACAAATACTCACTTTTTATCACGCACACCAAACTACAACCACAAGCTCTACACGATGTGGGGGAAAACAACTAAAACTCTGCAAACACGTAGCATCCTCAACCTAACTTGCCTATGCTAACGCGTGATTGGCTACTCGACCTGTCAATCAGGCACCTGGCAGAAACGGGGCGGGTCCTTCGTCACAATATTATGATAGATCCATGCGCTTAGGCACGCGGAAACGTGGGGACGAGCCTGACGCGGTTGCAGGTGAGCGGTAGGTGCGTTTTATGATTGATACGTGGCAGGACAAATGATTTATCCACGCCACGAGGAAATATGATAAAAAATTAGCTGAAAAAAATCGTCCATTCCACCTTTTAACTAAAAGTAATATCTGCTCTTGATGATTTAAACAGTATTAGTTGGAGCTGGGAATGCATGACTAAATTATATTCTGCTCTATACATATATCTCTATCTCAGATTTAAGAACCAAAGGTGAACGGCAACTTTTTTTTTTTTAGTTTAAATGCACTTAAATGGACATGTCGGGGCCGCTGCTAAGCCATTTGGGGGCCTAAAAAATGCTTCGTTGCCTAAGTCTGTTCTTGTGCAGGCTGTTTCATTTCATATAGTGCTTAAACTACAATCCTGAGTCTGGGGGTGGTGACGTTTCCTGTTTTCTGGTGAATTTTAGATGTAATATTTATACTTCGGCACCAGTTCAACAAATCACACGTCTTGTTTCATTTGTTCTGTTTCACTGTTAAGAAGAAAATCATCGTCACATTCAATTAGTTTTCCTCCTTGTGGATTGTATTAAGTGAAGTAGGAATGTCAGGATTAACAGTTTTTTCAATAACCGCAAATATTAATGGCCACGGGAGGTTATTTGTGGCCATTATATTTCACATTCAAAATAATCTGTATCAAATGTAGGTAGGATGATTGTGATACAAGTTTACAATATATATACGTCTCATTTCTTTTTGCTGATCGTAAAATCGCAGCATTTCCTCTCACGATGATGGTGACTCAAATTGGATACAGTGACGTCCTTTAATGTGGAGTCAAACCTGTTCCCAAATATGTTTTTAAAGTGCACAGTGGAGCTGCCTGTGCACATCTCCAGCTCGAGGGAGAGGGAGGGGGCAATACTAGAGATAATTTAGACATTCTGAAGAACTAAAGACGGAGACCTACCGTATGCCCCCCTTTAATTGTAAAAGGAACAGTGCAGCTGCTACACAAACGGGCCCTTCTGCACGGCCTACGTTCTGTGGGTCATGGGAGCAGCGATATATCGATACAACAGCCCATACTATCTGTACTTGTACCACCAGATGTTGTAATCACAATTCAAGCTATAGTTGTATATTCAAATCAAATCAAATCAATTTATTTTTGCAAGGCCCAAAATCACAACAACAGTTGCCTCTGAGGGCCACAGCTGGGCCACATATTTTGGCCCAGCTGTGGTATAAAGGCCTAGTCTGGTCTGTAGTGAAGTATAGACCAGGGGTGGGCAATTATTTTCCTCCGAAGGCCATATTCCAATGATCCAATGATCGCGGGCCGGGCCTCCGCTACTTGCCTGGATTCGAATATAGCCCTCGGAGGAAAATGATATGGCTATTGAATCTGTTATTTAATTCATTTCATGTCATCTTCATTAAGGGTACAAGTGCAGACAGATGTTACAGACAGTTAAAAAATACTTTAAATCTTTCTAGAGGCCGGATTAAAACATGCCGAGGGCCACATTTTGCCCCTGGGGCCACAAAATGCAGAAAAATGTATATATATTATTATTATTATTTTTTAATATTACTTGGCATGTTTGGCGGGCCGGATTATAAAGACAAACGGGCCGTATGTGGCCCGCGGGCAGCAGTTTGCCCAGGTCTGGTATAGACTGACGAGTATTTTAAAACACACACATTTTACAATGTTCAATCCACATTAGACGATTAGAAATGACTCTTTTCAACACTCGACCCCTAAGTTGGCGTAATGGTCGTGGGCGTTTCAAACTCGCCCTGATTCTCTCAAACCCCTCCCCCTCCTCCCCCCCAGCCCCCTCCACATCGCCGCCTCCAACGGTCAGCCGGACATCATGAACCTGCTCATCTCCGGCGGCACGCACTTCGACAGCACCAACTCCTTCCGGCAGACGGCGATGGACCTGCTGGACGAGAAGGAGGCGGCGAGGAACGCGGTGCAGCCCATCAACCACACCACGCTGGCGTGCCTGGCCGCCCGCGTCATCGTCAAGCACGGCCTGCGCTACAGCGGCGACATCCCGGAGAAGCTGGAGGCGTTCGTGCTGCTGCATAGATGACACTCGGGACGAACTCGACCGGAGCGCACTCGAGGTACCGGGGGAAGGACGGTGGAGTACACGCGCTTTTCCCGCCCCGGAAAGGATTACAAAAAGAGCTAGTTTTATCGTAGTCTGCGACCGGACGGGGGGGGGGAAATACCTGGATGACCGAAGAAACGACAGGTTTACATATGTTTTTGCTCTAGAAATTTATTTTTTTGCATATTCCACAATGCTATTTATTGAACTTGAGATTTTCTCCATGCAAGCCCCGCCCCCCCCAGACCCAGCGTTTGCCCGTTTTCCTCGCGACGCTTCTCGCTGGGATTTCAGGTTCATTTTGTCCTCCTTTCACCGTCCCGTCGCCGTTGCCAACCGTCGCGGACCCGCTCTCCGGCTGTCGTCGGTTTTCTACTTTTCACGACAACAACAACAACGTTTCATCATCATGCAATCAGGAAATATGCCAAGGGAAACTGTGAAATATGAATATCTATGAGGTCAAAGGACGCTGTACTGCATCTTGAGCGAGTAGATTTGACGGCTTTACTTTGAATTCCTTTTTAATTTTTAGAACGTATCGAAATGTTAAATAATGATCACATAACGATGACAATAATGAAACATGATGTCGCTTTTCCCCAAAATTATCCGTTTAAAAATACACATTCAGCAACAAAATGATTCGATTGAAAACGTGACCCAACATGTTAGTTATTCGACCCGTTTCACACCAAATCTGACGTTCATATGTAATTATTTTCAAATCTAAACGATCTGCTAATGAGGTTAAATCGCCGCGCTTGAAACGAGCTCGTAATTTCGCGCAGTTGTCGTGTAAAACCCCGTGTCCCGGTCGAAACTACTCGCGCCAAGATGCTGCGTTCAAGTGGTTTTTTTCTAACTCGGCGTAGGTCTGATATTTTACAGTTCGTTGCAGTCGAATTGGTGGAAAAATAAAAGAAGAAACGGAGCTTTTACGAGAAGGGTTCTGCGTCTGCAAACACCGAAGTGCTTTATCCTTCCTATGCACAGGCTGCGCTGTTCCAGAGACTGTTTTATTCTGCGCATTCGTCCGTGCGACATGTTCATCCGTGCGTTTACCTCGTCGACAGGGCCGCCGTGTATTATCAGACTGTTTAATCACGGGGGGAAAAGAATATCTGCTGGAGCTGGAGCGCTTTGAGCAGAGAAACTGCATTCTCGGGTGGTTTTGACACGTTTGGATGCGGTTAATTTGCGCAAAAACGTTCAATTTTACGCCAAACATTCAATGATATTTATTTGCGTTCATCCGATATGAGCTTTATTCACAAAATGGCAAAGTTTATGTGTCGATCTAAGTGCGTACGTTTATTTAAATGTGGAAAGATGACTTAATACATGTACTATAACTGCAGTAGGGCTGTGGATTATTGGCTGGCTTCATTATATTCCTCATTCTTTACGATAAATACACCGTAACTTGCCTTTTTAATAAAGCGTAAAAAGAATAAAGACTTGATTCATTGTGATCAAATGGTTTGCAAAGCCTGAATAATTCTTTAAAACTGTTTGTTCATTATGATTTAGCTCTTTGTTCATGCTTTATTAAGGCTAATTAAAGGTGTAGTAGTTGTTTATTGAACAAGAAAATTGGGTAACATTTGATATAATTAAAAACGTGTAATGAAATCAGTCCAAAATGCTTATTTTTAATAACTTCCAGTCCGACAAAACTAACTACAGTCACTAAATCTAGTCCAAACCACTCAAACGTCCGATTCTCTCAGAGTTCAAACCGTGTTCAAGATTCTCTCCGAGTTCAAACCGTGTTCAAACCAGCAGATGTTTCTCTTTTTCCCGCCGTGTCGTGAACGCAAAGAGTCGCGAGCGTTTCAATCCGAGGTTCTGACTCCACCGAGCGCACCGAACGACCTCTGCATGCAACGTCAGCCTTTTTTTAATGCCATTTATTTTTTTTCCCTTTTTTGTGTTCTTTTGTTCCATTTGCCTTTTTATTGAGACGTTACAAAAAAATACTGCACATTTTCATTCAGGAGAACAACTTCAGAATAGAGCACGGCGATGGGCTAAAGTGAAGATTTCCACTTCAAAACAAGGCTTCGACGGTTATTTTCATTTGCACATTAGCTTTAGGTGTTTGAGTTATTGAGAAAAAAAAGGGCTTTCCATCGTTTTGTAGGTTTGATCTCGCAAAGTTTATCAGACGTAACCGAGGAGCACTACCGGGGGCGACTTGATCTGAATCTGCACTTTACCACAGCGGAGTTTGAGATTTTCATACGGCATTAATCAAGTTCATGTCTTAATAACCAGTTTGACAATAAACCCATGTTGCACTTGTTACCAAACGTCAGACTGTCTCATTTCTTGGCGCTCGTGTCGAGTCCCGGGGGTTCGGCGCGGGCCCCTCGAGCGCGTCGGGGCCGGTCCATTCTCAGCTGTGTTTTTTTAAACTCTCCTAATACGGCGACGAACGCGGACCAGTGCTCTGATTGGTTGATCTGCCTGTCACTCACGGCAGTTGGAAATCGTAGAGACTGGATGCGGTTCCTGACCGTACGCGCTTGTGAAAGGGCGTGGTCTCGTCTGCTGCACAGGTAATGGCTCTTCTGGGGTTTCTAATTTGCTTCTTTGTTGTTGTTTTCCCTCAGTATTTTCTGGATTATGTCGCTCTGGAGTATAAGTCGCACCAGCCAAAAAATGCACAGTAGAGAAGGAAAAACGTATATAAGTCATACTGGAGTATAAGTCGCATTTTTGGGGGAAACTTATTTGATTTAAAATCTAAGAATCTTGAAATGCAGTTTAAAATAATAACAGATGAGAGAACATGGTGAATAAGTGTACGTATGCTAACGCTAACACCTTCAGCTACATGACGTATGCTAACGCTAACACCTTCAGCTACATGAGGCACAGACAGAACTGTGGTAAGTGTCTGGTATGTTAACGTAACATATGAACAGTTATTCAGATAACTATAGCATAAAGAACATGCTAACAAGTTTAGCAAAGCATCAGTTTTACCACAAATCACTAAATCCATTGAATTCTTCTTCCTCTGTGTCACTTCTAAACAACTCCACAAACTCCAGAGGTAGAGGAAGTGCAGATTCTTCTTCTGCGTCGCTTAGAGCCTAGAGCGCCCTCTTGTGGTTGTCGGTGTGAAAACAACGAATAATATCACATAAGTCGCACCCCGGCAAAAACTATGAAAAAAGGTGCAACTTATTTTCCTCAAAATACGTTGCACCTTTCAAAATTCCTCAAATTACGTATAGTAATAAATTACTATACGTAAATAGTATTTGAAATGAAAATGTAGTTGTCGGAATGTTCTTGAAGAGTCTGGATGTCAATGTACGTTAATTAAAAAGAAGTATAATAGAACAAGTCAGAATAGAAATGCCTACTACCAAAGAGGAGTTCTCTTTTGATTAAGGGGGACGAAAAACGGATAAGAATAGTTGATCAAAGATGAGCTGAGGTCCAACTGATGCTGCTTTACGACGAGCCTGACGCGGCTGCAGGTGAGCGGTAGGTGCGTTTTATGATTGATACGTGGCAGAACAAATGATTTATCCACGCCACGAGGAAATATGATAAAAAATATGCTGAAAAAAATCGTCCATTCCACCTTAAGTCGACCGAATGACGTTTTTTGAAGCGTTTAATCTGCGCGGCAACGACTTCAGTTCCAGAGCGGTGTTTGGAACTGAAGGAGCAACGATCGGAGCTTTATTTTGATACAGACTCTAAAACGTAGACTGTGGCGAGACGTGAAACTTTTCTTGTCGTTTACCCGCAGTTTTCAAGTTCTTCATCCTGTCATGTTTTCATATAGTTAAATCTATAGCTGAAATTTCCCAAAATAGCACATTTATGACGTTTAAATCTGCAAAATGGGCAAAACCAGGTGTCAATTCCATGCGATTTTAATTGTTTTTTCAGTCAACTAGATCTGACTGAAAATTTGCCTAAAAATTGGGTGAAATTTTAAATGAGTTTTTTGTAATAAATCAGGCCTAGAACTAGATACAAACGAATCCTTCCGTACGATCTGTCAAAAGTACAAGATTGTAAGTTCTACGGGTTCAAATCTTGGTACGTTTGGAGAAAACTGCAGAATTTACACCGTCCCTGAGAAATGTATGAAGTGGAATTGATAAAAGAATAAAAACAAAATTAAGATCAGATTGGACTATTCCACATTAAAGTTCAATGCACAAACTAATAAAAAAAACATCTCTCCTTGAATTAAAATGCCAAAATGGAATAAAAGAAGTTCTGATTTCTATCAAAAATACACTTTAATTGTAAATATTCTTTATTCTTTGTATCTCAAAGACTTCAATCACAGTATTTTAACCTTTTATTTGGTTGCTACTGCATCTAAAAAGTCTCAAAGTGCGAACACATTCATGGCCGCCCTAGTTTCAGTCCAAGAGGCTCGAGAAGACCTTTATTTGTCCCACAACGAGGAAAGCTGTGACCAGTGCTTGGGTCAGACCATTCTCCGTCGCCTTTGCCAGAACGAGGTCTGATTTAAATGGTACAATGCAAATGAGAGGCTTCGTTAAGAATCCCTCCTAAAGGCCCCGCCCCACTACCAAGCTCACAGTTCTGTCAGTTTGTGTACTTTCTTTTTGCAGAGTCGGGGTTCCTCGCCCGGCGTCTCGTCCTTCACGATCGGTGAGTAACCACGAGCTAATGTGCAGGAAATGCTGTCTGTTTTGTGCGTCGGCCCGCGCCACGCTAATGCTAACTAGCCGGATTAGCATGTTCTCTGTCGGTGAGTGAACCGTTGGCTTCAGGGCTCGACGTAAACACTATTTTTTTTTTTCATTTTGGTTGTAACGCTCTTATTGACTACGATTGACTTTCTGTGGCCGATCATTTCACTTGTCAGATCTGTCGTTTCAAATCTACAAAAACATCCATCTTTGAGCCTAAAGATGCAACATTTGAAATATGAAAAGTGTAAGTTTTTGGTAAGGGATGCATTTCAAGTGGCTCTGGTCAAATCACTTACAATATATTAGTACCTTTTTTCTGACCGATGTATAAGTACGTTTAGGGCTGGGCGTCAGGGCGACATGGCGGAAAATGGCACCACAGGTTTATTTTATTTAGTTTATATTTTTTGGCTGAGAAGAGAGGACATGCAGCAAATGGTCTGAGCCGGGATTCGCCACAGTTTTCATTCATTTTATTAAGTGATTTTAGTTTGATATCAACAAAATAACAATCCACACATGTCAGATTATAGCAAACTGCTTTGTATTTGGGCCTCAGAACTCCTGCGCGGACACAACAAATGGATGGATACTTTAGGAACGTCCGGCACTGGGGAAACGTTCTGTCATGTTCTGCGTTTTTTATTTTCGTTTTGTTTTAGATGTGTATATGAAAAAATACTAATAATGATGATGATAATAACAAATGATTTAAAAAAATGATAAAAATGATAAAATAATAATAATAATAAAGGTAATCTGAATAATAAAAATGAAGATAAAAATAATGATGGTAATCTTAATAATAAAATGATGAAAATAATAATGGTAATCTTAATAATAAAATAATAATAATGGTAATCTTAATAAAAATGAAGATAAAAATCATAATGGTAATCTTGATAATAAAATAATAATAATGGTAATCTTAATAAAAATGAAGATAAAAATAATAATGATGGTAATCTTAATAATAAAATGATAAATAATAATAATGGTAATCTTAATAATAAAATGATAAAAAATAATAATGGTAATCTTAATAATGGTAATCTTAATAAAGTCATGATACAAATTCATAGTAAAAAAATAATAAATAAATGTATGAAGTAAACTAAAGCATGTCGTCTTTAAATGGTCCACATCCCTCAGTAAGATTCAGTTTGAATGGTTTGAAGTCTGGAAGCTTCTCGTGCGGCGTGACCCACAGTCCGAGCGTCACAGTTCCAGACACTGGATCTCGGGACCCCTCTGCGGTGGAACGCGCCCGGGGGAAACCTTTGACACGACCCCCCGCTCTGGGCCAGGCACTTCCGAGAAACGTCACTATAAAAAACTGAAGTGAATTACGACTTGTTTGTTCAAAGCTGACGAGAAGCGGGAGCGACGTGCAGGTCGTTACGAAAGGACGGACTAGATTACACTTAGTCAAAGTGGAATCAGAGCAGCCACAGATTCTTTGCAATTATTTTTTAGGGCTGTGGACAAATGGAAAATGCAGTTTGAATCCTGTTCATCTGTCCTGTTTACATACCAGTTACCCTGAATAATATCCTGTATTACTATGACAAAATGCAGCAGTTTAGACCTACAAACATGTCTCAAATGTTAATGATTTGAACAAAATCCTACTATTATTTATTGAAAATTACTATTGGCTCTACAACCAATTAGTGAAAGAATTTTGTATAAAATTGTTTCATAAGGGGAAACAAAATGAATGGATTAAAGTTCAATTAATTAAAAAAAATGAATCACTGTTTCCCTCTGTCATGTTCTGTATTGTTTTTACTGTATTTCAAAAACTGGAAATTAATAAAACGATTAAAACATGGTTGCTTCAAAGAGAAAAATTCATAAATTCATAAAATAAGTTAAAAGTGATTTGAATTAAGTTTCAAAAGAAACGCTCAAAACTTGTTCTTCAAAATGGAAAAATGTACACTTATTTTTTCTGTTGGTTTTCTATAATGTTCAAAAAGGAATGCCAGAATCATAAAAGGTTTATTGCCTTTACTAATGAACAGAATTCACAAATATAGGAACTTGCTTTGGTGCAACATAAAGCGATGAACAATGATAAAACAACCTAATATAAGTCAAAGAAAAACAATTAAATCTGCTATAGGATAAAAAAATAAAAATCTTTATGTACACAAAACGGACTGAGGAATACATTTCATTTCTTGGTGTTTTTATCAGTTACAATTTCAGTCTCAAATGTTAATGGGTTGAAAAAAATCCTAATCTTATTACAATTGCCAACTGAAAAATCACTATTAGCTACAACCCTAATATTTTATTTAAAAAGATGTCGCAAAACCCACATTTCAAAATGGGAAACAAAATGAATGGACTAAAGTTAAATTTATATTTAAAAAATAAATCTTTCTCTCGTGTTCTGTGTTGCGTTTACTGTTAAAAAAAAAAATAATTGAAAATATGAACCATAAAAATGTGTTTTTTTTAAACAGGACAACAGCTTAAATTCATAGTGTAAAAAAGTTTAAAGGGATTTTAATTAAGTTTGGCCGTAGTCTCAACAGAAATGCTCAAAACGTGTGCTACAAAACAGAAAAATTGGCACATTTATCAGACACTCGAGACCAAAATGCCTGACTGACCTTTTTATTTCCTAGTTTATTCTTTTGGCTTCTCTTTTTCCTTTTCATGTGTCGTCGTCTTCTCTCTTTTTTTCTGTTTCTATAACATATAAGAAATATCGACGACAAAATAAATGCGTTCCAGTCTATTTCCCGACCTGCGTCTCTCCCGGGACCGGCACGTCCCAGCTCGTCGTCGGGACAGTAGTTGTTTCTGGGTGTGCGCGTTACAGTCTGAGCTTTGTTTTGGCGGACCACCTGTTCCCACCCGGCCGCAGCGACGCGTCGGTGAGTCACAGTCGATGGGGAGTTTCTGAATGAATCACCGGCTCTGAAATCACGTTACAGGTCGACCTTCGCGAAACTGAACGGGTCGGGCTCATATTTAT
>NW_027316278.1:7607501-7812501 GCF_026437365.1 Eucyclogobius newberryi | reverse complement strand
TTAGACTTAATTTGAGATCGGACGGTGTTTGGATTAATTGGGACAAAACGTTACGGTTCTAATGTGGTTGTTCTTTCCCTGTTTAGTTTAGTTTAGATTATGTTATGTTTTACAAATTGAAGAAAATGTGTGATAAACCAGTAAGAATTGGAGCTGCAATGAATTATTAACAATATAAAATAAATCTTGGTCGTATTAGTAATCGTTATCTGGACTATACAGACTCTTAAGAAAACACTTTAACTAAGACTATGGTATTTATTAAATCAAAATGTCAAAGCATTAACAATTTCTGATTTGAATCAACAATACAAGCTTTCAATCACCATATTATTGGTATTTAACTATTTAGTACATTTTTATTTAATTTATTTCACTAGTCCCAAGTTAAACTTAAATCAAGATTAATCTGAATTAAATTAACTTGGATATAAATTTTGCATTGCAGTAATCATAATAATAATGGTAAAAAATAATAATACATATAATAATCATTAAAAAAATATAAAAATAAAAGTAAATAATGAAAGTGGTGTTATAATGACATTTTGGTTTCATCTCTTTCATGTTCAGACTGAATGTTCCTTTCATTATGGAGTCATTTAAAAGCCTGTAATATGTAATGTCTATTTTTAAATGCATTTGGTTCCACGCTCATGAGTGAAATGAAGCTTTGCACTTTGCAGAGCTGAAATAACTTTTCCACTCGTTAGCCCGTGTCACGTCTGCATGTGCTGAAGACTTAAAGTGCAGAAGACTTAAAGTGCAGAAGACTTAAAGTGCAGAAGACTTAAAGTGCAGAAGACTTAAAGTGCAGAAGACTTAAAGTGCAGAAGACTTAAAGTGCAGAAGACTTAAAGTGCAGAAGACTTAAAGTGCAGATAGTCTGTGTGCACTTTCAGTTTATCTGCATTTTTCTGCTGCGCTCGTCTCACGGGCCAAACAAACGTGCATTTCAAGATGGCACTTCACTTGTTGGTGTTGGAGCTGCAACTATTGATTTTGTTTTAGTTGTCGACTTGTCAAAGTTATTTCTATTGTCTTTTCAAATACTAAAAACAAATGTTGAAATAATGTGACTAGCGGCTTTTAGATGGAGGATATTTAAGAATAAAGTTTATTACGGATGAAAATTGGAAGTAGTTCTTTTTTTGACATTCTGTATGTTAAAGTCTGTAAAGATGATCAAAATATGACCAGGATTGTTTTTATAACCCTGTAGTTTAGTAATGACCTGCTCCTGATGTGGTGCGCATGGACTTCAAAAAAAAAATCTTAGAATATTGGCTCAAAGTGTGGCTGAGGTAAAAGGCCAGGGTTCAGGTTAGGAAAGGAAAGGAAAGGAATATGAAGCATGGAAACCTACTGTGTGTCTGAGTGTGATTGGCTGGAGAGGCCGTTGGTGCAGAGTGGCAGCCACATTTTCATCAGTCGACTCCAGGACAGCTGTGGCAGCAGTAACAGCACCACTGTGGGAAAGGCATGAATAATGTAAAGTGGACTGAGGGCGCTGCTCTTGTTTACTCTGAACGGTGGATGAGCCGTGCACCTGCTCAATGTAAAATGATAAGGTGGTGACGGGGAAAGTGGCGCTGCCCTTGCATAAGAGGCCTGCAGCCAAAATAGACCAGAGTATTAGCATGGGCCCGCTATGGTTTAGTCCAGAAGAGGCGCGGCCCAAGGCCTCTCCAGAGGTGGAAGTGTTCCAGTTACTCTTCCCTCTGTGGCAGAGCTTAATGTTGTTCCTTACATTTGTTTAGTTTTTTTAATGTCTGATTGCATTCATTCTAAATCATCATCAGCTCAGATGTTGAACATGTACATCAGAACTTCTTGTGTGAGTAATTCATCAAATCCCTATTGTAGCTGGCTGACATAATTATCATGTGCTTTTCGGTTTCTGCCTCTTTCCTCACAGACCGGTGCGTTCTGATTGGACAAGAGTCCAGTGTGTGAAACACATGAAGCGGTGCTCTTCAGACTCCACGGCCTCTTGACTTTCAGCTGAGAGTCAGCTGTGCAAACAGCAGGTAAATATAGAGCGGAATTAGAAGCAGCACAGCCATGATTAGGACTGAATCTACTGCGGCACAGTGGACACTTGCACTGCAAAAGCAGTTTGATTTAGTGGCTGAGAAGCTCCTGCAGCAATGATGTCCCAGCTTTGACCGACTGTGACCTTTGACCTTTGTGTGGAGAAAGAGCACTTCTCCAGGGTCTGCATGAAGTTCACATTTCAAAGGGTGCTTTTGGTAACTCCATCAAATCAAAACCTAAAATAGACTAATCCTCCTGCTCGGGTCGTCCCGCGCCGCTCTTCCTCCTTTTCCTCTCTAAATAAAGCTTTACGTTGGTCCTTTGCCTTGGCCCGTGGTTTGGTTCTATAAGGAATGTAATACGATCCTGCAATTCACTTAACACATGATTAACAGTTTTATTTCCATTAACAGCCGGGCTATGACTATGACACACAACTGCAAATGTACAAGGTCAGAGAGTCTGTGGTGACCCTATGGCCAGTTCTATTGTCCATCAATATGTATGTCCAGGAAATGGGAAAGGATTAAAACGGGTAAGATAATGACGCTCATCGCTTCTCAGAAATGCTGAAAGGAGAAAGCATCACATCCTGAACTCGTCTCGAAATGAATTTGTCTGTATTGAAAACGGGACATTTTGTCGTCTTTGAAATAGACGGAACACGAGCAACACTTTCGCTCTCTTTTCGCTCTGTGCAAAGTTACTGCCGGTGTTCGACCATCTGCCACAAAGAGACGCTGAGTCACGCTGTGCTCCGCGTTGCCCACACAACCCGCCAAATACAGCCACTTTATGTACTTTTCCCAACCGCACAGGAGCCAAATGATACATGCACTGCAGTAAAAGTACTTTGGAATAACGTGACTCGAGTAGAAGTGTTAAAGGAGATGGTAGGGTAGAGTCGACCGAGGGGAAACGCGCGTCGACCGAGGGGAAACGCGAGGGGAACGGCGCGTGGACTGAAGTCTGCTCTATAGTTTGTTACGCTACATTTTGGACATTTTAAATTGCAATATTGCTGCAGTTCACGATGGAGAGACGCTGATTATTATTATTTTTTTTCATTTATGTCAAAAATATTGACGTAACGCTGTAGAATTTTACATGTCAATAAAATGACAGAAGGGAGTAGATAAAAAGCCAGTGGGCGTGTCTCTGGGGAGCGGTGAAACTGGTACAGAATAACTTTAAACGCAAAAAAGTGGTTGAATGAGAAGATGGAAAAACATGGTTAAAAAACTTGCAAAATTGACTCTTATTTTGAAATTGCAGTTCTTAGATTATAACCCATTATAAACCGACCGCTTCACAAAATGGTGCCATTATTTACATTATTTAACCCCAAAGCCGCGACCGCTGTCAGTCAAAAGGACTTCCCAAACAAACCATGAGACGTTTCAACATTTGTGGATCATAAGTTTGGGGGGTCACATAGGCCCCTCCCCTCCGTCCGAAACTACGGCAACGTAACACATTCTACAACGTGACCTATGAGGACGAGTGCGGTCAGTCCGTCTGGTCCAGATCCAGTGTCCGTCTTCAGGAGGACGCGCGGGCGGGGCAGGTGTCCGGTCACTGGACATGTGCCTCCGTTTAGCCTCGTTCTCCTCCTCTTTTTCCATCCGCACAAACGCAACAATAACCCCGCCTCAGGGAACAGTTTGTGAATGGAGCTGTTTTTATTGCTCAAAAAGACCAACACATGATCTTACCAGGCTCGCCTCGCCACGGATCTGACCTGTAACTCGGCCCGGCGGTGTAACATAAATGTAATATTCCAGACAGTAGTATTTTGTCGTCTTTATTTTGATCCCCATAAGCTTCCATTAAGTGCTTAGTCTTCAGGATTTGATTAAATGAAATTGGCAGTTTAAATTAAATACATTACGTACAATTTAAAGTGTAATTGTGTCGATTTTACAGTTCTAATTAACAAAGATAATAGGCTTATGTGCGTACAGCAAAAATAATGTAATCAACATGACATATTCAGCACTATTTGTTCTGTGAAAACGGTTTAATTTCATTTTTAAAAGAGGATTATTTGATATTATGTTTGTTGTAAACCGTAATATAAAGTGAATTACAGCTGTTTCTGACTTTTTCAGTTGTAAGTTTGTACATTTTCTGTTTTCCACCAAAGAGCAGCACGTTGTAACAACTTCTGCATTTTAGAGCGCTCTGATTGGCTGTGCTTGAGCGGCCGCCACAGCTTCACTTTACAGTCTAAAAAGGCTGATTTTTGTTGCGCACGTGTCTGAAAATGTATTAATGTGAAGATTAGCGAGATGATAAAGGAACTAGTTACATTTAAAGACGTACTTCCAGTTTCACTTTGACTTCCGCAGACGCAGCCGATGTAAGAGGACGATACGTAATCCATCATTCACATTTCACTGTAACAAACGGCAAACTTTCATTTAAAAAAAACTTGTATGTTGAAATACTATTTCTTCTTTTGTATTTTTTGTTTTTTTATATTCTGAAGTAAGTGGAGAAGTGGGTGGGGATAGGGGGTAGGTGAAAACTCAAGCCTCAAATGTAGGACAATACAGGATTACTCCAACACAAATAAATATAAATACAACTGTGTAAGTAACTGATGATGAAACACCAGTACAAGGTTAACACCATAATCTGTCCTTTTAATCTTATTTTGTTTATACAAAGACTGTTTACACAGAGGTTTGCTGAGCCTTGATATTTCAGACTGACATGATGACTCTTCCCCATGACTCTGGGTGCTCGGTGTGCTCTCGGGTGCTCGGTGTGCTCTCGGGTGCTCTCGGGGTGCTCTGGGTGCTCTGGGGACACGCTCGTCTCACACTAGCTCATGTTCTTTCTGCTGACGAGACAAACAGTGAAGAATGTGAATCTGAAGTCTGGATTCCCGTGGAGAACACTCTGAAGTGTATTTGAAACTCTAAACCACGTTCCAGACTGAGTTTAATGTCACATGACACACGCTTATGTGACGGGGGAAGTGTTTATTTAGAGGGAGAAGAAAGTTACTTAAATTAACTGGTAAAAATAGGATATTTTCTTGAATCCCTGGAGCGGGCGACGCCCGGTGCATTCTGATGCTCCTCAGGTACTCTATGAGGAGGGAGCCAAAGTCAGGTTACAATAGGAGGCTGATGGTCCATTACAGAGCTGATGGGCCCAGTGGGCGGGGCTTACTCAGCGTAGGATAAATGTCTGAGTTCCCAGACTCGATTCACAGATTGAGAATGACTCTTGGACAAAGAGTTGCAACATGTTTCTCTAAAAACAGTCCAGATGATGCAACTGAATCTTTTCTACAGCGGACCCCTCCTGGACAAATGAGGAATTACACCGACCTTATTATTAATGCTTTTATTTATATCTTGTGTTTATTTTGTATTTGTATTTTAATGTTTTTACTGTTGTAAAGCACTTTGAGTTACTTTTCTTTGAATCGTGCTCTACAAATACATTTTGATTGATCTTTGTCCTGGTCAACGCTACAATGCAGCAAAGACGTTTTAAGAGTGAAGATGCTTCACGCTCGTCCGACAGAAATGGTGAGTTAGTTTGTGCCAGTGTCAGTGCAGTTAGCTCCTCCCTTCAGGCGTAAGACCTGCCCACTTTCTCTGTCAGATGAAATGAAGCTTCGTGGATGAGTCGAAACATCATCTCCCTAAAACCATGACATTTTCTTTTACTCTGGAGCCTTCACAGACGGACATCTTTAACACATCAGATGCAACAGTTTACCACATTTTCAATAATCCGACAACTCCAGAAATCAGATAATGATGATTTTTGGGAACGTGTGAGTGCAGGGGGACATGGGCCTGTCTCGTCCCGTGTGAGTGCAGGGGGACATGGGCCTGTCTCGTCCCGTGTGAGTGCAGGGGGATGCTGGCCTGTCACGTCCCGTGTGAGTGCAGGGGGACGCTGGCCTGTCTCGTCCCGTGTGAGTGCAGGGGGACATGGGCCTGTCTCGTCCCGTGTGAGTGCAGGGGGACGCGGGCCTGTCTCGTCCCGTGTGAGTGCAGGGGGGCGCGGGCCTGTCTCGTCCCGTGTGAGTGCAGGGGGACGTGGGCCTGTCTCGTCCCGTGTGAGTGCAGGGGGACATGGGCCTGTCTCGTCCCGTGTGAGTGCAGGGGGACATGGGCCTGTCTCGTCCCGTGTGAGTGCAGGGGGACATGGGCCTGTCTCGTCCCGTGTGAGTGCAGGGGGGCGCGGGCCTGTCTCGTCCCGTGTGAGTGCAGGGGGACATGGGCCTGTCTCGTCCCGTGTGAGTGCAGGGGGACATGGGCCTGTCTCGTCCCGTGTGAGTGCAGGGGGGCGCGGGCCTGTCTCGTCCCGTGTGAGTGCAGGGGGACATGGGCCTGTCTCGTCCCGTGTGAGTGCAGGGGGACATGGGCCTGTCTCGTCCCGTGTGAGTGCAGGGGGGCGCGGGCCTGTCTCGTCCCGTGTGAGTGCAGGGGGATGCTGGCCTGTCTCGTCCCGTGTGAGTGCAGGGGGACGTGGGCCTGTCTCGTCCTGTGTGAGTGCAGGGGGACGTGGGCCTGTCTCGTCCCGTGTGAGTGCAGGGGGATGCTGGCCTGTCACGTCCCGTGTGAGTGCAGGGGGACGCTGGCCTGTCTCGTCCCGTGTGAGTGCAGGGGGACGCGGGCCTGTCTCGTCCCGTGTGAGTGCAGGGGGACGCTGGCCTGTCTCGTCCCGTGTGAGTGCAGGGGGACGCGGGCCTGTCTCGTCCCGTGTGAGTGCAGGGGGACGCTGGCCTGTCTCGTCCCGTGTGAGTGCAGGGGGACATGGGCCTGTCTCGTCCCGTGTGAGTGCAGGGGGACGCGGGCCTGTCTCGTCCCGTGTGAGTGCAGGGGGGCGCGGGCCTGTCTCGTCCCGTGTGAGTGCAGGGGGACATGGGCCTGTCTCGTCCCGTGTGAGTGCAGGGGGACATGGGCCTGTCTCGTCCCGTGTGAGTGCAGGGGGGCGCGGGCCTGTCTCGTCCCGTGTGAGTGCAGGGGGATGCTGGCCTGTCTCGTCCCGTGTGAGTGCAGGGGGACGTGGGCCTGTCTCGTCCTGTGTGAGTGCAGGGGGACGTGGGCCTGTCTCGTCCCGTGTGAGTGCAGGGGGACATGGGCCTGTCTCGTCCTGTGTGAGTGCAGGGGGACATGGGCCTGTCTCGTCCTGTGTGAGTGCAGGGGGACGTGGGCCTGTCTCGTCCCGTGTGAGTGCAGGGGGACATGGGCCTGTCTCGTCCCGTGTGAGTGCAGGGGGATGCTGGCCTGTCACGTCCCGTGTGAGTGCAGGGGGACGCTGGCCTGTCTCGTCCCGTGTGAGTGCAGGGGGGCGCGGGCCTGTCTCGTCCCGTGTGAGTGCAGGGGGATGCTGGCCTGTCTCGTCCCGTGTGAGTGCAGGGGGACGTGGGCCTGTCTCGTCCTGTGTGAGTGCAGGGGGACGTGGGCCTGTCTCGTCCCGTGTGAGTGCAGGGGGATGCTGGCCTGTCACGTCCCGTGTGAGTGCAGGGGGACGCTGGCCTGTCTCGTCCCGTGTGAGTGCAGGGGGACGCGGGCCTGTCTCGTCCCGTGTGAGTGCAGGGGGACGCTGGCCTGTCACGTCCCGTGTGAGTGCAGGGGGACGCTGGCCTGTCACGTCCCGTGTGAGTGCAGGGGGGCGCGGGCCTGTCTCGTCCCGTGTGAGTGCAGGGGGATGCTGGCCTGTCTCGTCCCATGTGAGTGCAGGGGGACGTGGGCCTGTCTCGTCCCGTGTGAGTGCAGGGGGACGCTGGCCTGTCACGTCCCGTGTGAGTGCAGGGGGACGCTGGCCTGTCTCGTCCCGTGTGAGTGCAGGGGGACGCTGGCCTGTCACGTCCCGTGTGAGTGCAGGGGGACGCTGGCCTGTCACGTCCCGTGTGAGTGCAGGGGGACGCGGGCCTGTCTCGTCCCGTGTGAGTGCAGGGGGACGCGGGCCAGTCACGTCGCATTTCAGCCTCGTCTTCGGTTACCGCCGTGACCCGTCTGCGTTCGTTTACAAGAGTTCACCTGCAATGAAACGCCGCCTTCTGAGAAAATCTGTTTAGCGCTGAACCCCATAAACACTCTGACCCCAGCGAGAGGACCCACCCCCGACCACCAGCGAGACGCTTTCCGTTATTACACAAAACGGCTTCAACGCAGGCGGAAGTGCGCATGCCACTCCCCCGTGCACATGCCACTCCCCCGTGCGCATGCCACTCCCCCGTGCACATGCCACTCCCCCGTGCACATGCCACTCCCCCGTGCACATGCCACTCCCCCGTGCACATGCCACTCCCCCGTGTGGACTGATACAACACACACGCGCATCTCTCGTCTCCCGTAGATTTCAGTCTCCTATGAGTCAGCTCAAACTGTCTTTCTCCGTCTTCATTTTGTCCCGTACACTGAGGGAACTATATTATGATAGATCAATGCGCTTAGACTAGGGGAAACGTGCTGCTCATGGGGACGAGCCGCACGAGCAGGTGAGTGGTAGGTGCATTTTATGATTGATAAGTGGCAGGACTAATCGGCAGTCCACGCCACGAGGAAATAAGACTCAGATTTGTGCCCAAAAAATCGTCGACGATTTTTTTCAGCAAATTTTTTATCATATTTCCTTGTGGCGTGGATAAATCATTTGTCCTGCCACGTAGCTATCATAAAACGCACCTATCGCTCACCTGCAGCCGCGTGCGGTTCGTCCCCACGTTTCCGCGTGCCTAAGCGCATGGATCTATCATAATATAGTTCCCTCAGTGTACGGGGCAAAATGAAGAAACACAGTTCGAGCTGACTCAGAAGTGGACAGAAATCTACGGGAGACGAGAGATGTGATGCGCTCCGTTGCGCTAATAAACAAACGCACGTGTGTGTTGTATCAGTCCACACGGGGGAGTGCGCATACGCACTTCCGCCTGCGTTCTCAAATCGCCAAAAAATCGTCCATTGCGCCTTTAAGTTAAATAAAATACACATTTAACCCTTTAAATGCCAGTGGGATTTTCACACGTGCCGTAAAAATAAGCACGAAAAGTGGAATATTTTCTATAAAACAGAAGCCGGGGCAAAATGGGGAACATTTTTATCAAAATGTTCAAGTTTGTCTAAAGTTTGACAATTGTGATTTTTAGTGTTTGTTTATCATCATGTTTACAATAAAGACTCACACTAAAGACTCTATGGACATAAATGTCAGCTGTGACAACGGTATGGATTCATTTTTTATTCAATTTTATCCAAATCCATCATCCATGCCCTAACGGTGCCAAATAAAATAAGTCACGTTTAACTCTGGTGTTGTGTTGGATTGAAATACATTTTAAATTGTTACACGTTCTCTTATTTTAAAACATGAATCACAAATCATACACTTCTTGTTAATTAACTGCAAGTGAATTTCAATGGAACAAGTGGACTTTATTTCATTTATTTTCAGTAAGTGAGCATTTTTTGTCTTTATTTTAGAACAAACACAAATAACATCTTGGTACACATGAGTTCTGCCATTGCCCAGTACGGTAAA
This sequence comes from Eucyclogobius newberryi, assembly GCF_026437365.1. Taxonomy (NCBI): domain Eukaryota; kingdom Metazoa; phylum Chordata; class Actinopteri; order Gobiiformes; family Gobiidae; genus Eucyclogobius; species Eucyclogobius newberryi. The sequence goes on along the minus strand of NW_027316278.1, from coordinate 7,802,946 downwards.
TATACATATTCATCATCCAGAGAAACGTTTAAATCTGTTTATAAATGATGTTCTATTAGAATTTAGCCGCTCCTACAAATACAAGATGGCCGCCGCAATTGCCATGGCAACAGAATGCCTCGTCCTTCTAGCGTTATTTTGAGGGAACTTGTGTTTCCTTTATGTAACATCGCCCCCTGCTGGCCCGGTTTATCATCACATCTCACGTCACACTTTCGTTTGTTTGTAGTTACGGTAAAAATGGCCGCCATAGCAACCGCGCGAGCCGCAGAAGAAAAGAGCCCGGTACTTTTTTACTTTACTTTTCACATTTAAACCTGTTTCCATTGTGTGCGTGGCTGAAGTTGTGTGTTTTAGTGCGTGTGTTATTGATATAAACACATAAAACGAAACGTGTTATAATATTCAACACAAAGTTCTGCTGGAGCCACGAGCCTCGCGCGCCTGAAGCGTTCATCACTGTAACGAAACATAACTAATACAAGTAAAGTATTAGTTATGTATTAGTAAAGTATAAGCAAAGTATAACACAGTCAAATTAAGTCTTTTTGCTTGGATCTGGTTATGTTTATTTATTACAGCGCTGAAATAAAACCAATACAAGGTAGAAAAGGCTACAACATATTTCTGACAAAGGCAGGAATGAAACACAGATAAATAGTAAATAAATAAATAAATAAAATCACATTTGGCCTGAAAGAAACTGAACTAAATTTTTGACTTTTATTTGTACTTTTGTGCATTAAATGTATTTTTCTTTAGATTACTCACTTTCCTAAATTCTTATTTTCAATTTAGCTCAATTTGTTGCTTCTGTCTGGTCTTGTTTGTTTTTTAATTTTCATTAGTTATTAACAATATAACCAATAATAATCATAAATTGACACTGTGTAATGACGTTGTTGCTTTTAATGGGAAATTCTCCAGAGCTCGTCCTGGATGTTGTTTTAATGGCGGCGACTGTGAAGGTGCATTTACCGCCATCGACTTTATTCTTTAGACTTTATTTAGACTTTATTCTTTAGACTTGAATCCTTTAGACTTTATTTGAGCTTTATTCTTTAGACTTTAATCCTTTAGACTTTATTTAGACTTTATTCTTTAGACTTTAATCCTTTAGACTTTTCATCTCCTCAGAGTTTAGTTTTCACTTACAACTATTCTTCTTCTTTGGTGTTTTATGGCGGTTTGTATCCAAGTGTTGTTGTTGTTGTTGTTGTTGTTGTTGTTGTTGTTGTTGTGGCGTTGCTTTTAATGGCAGCCGACTGAAAAGGTGCATTTACCATCGACTTTATTCTTTAGACTTTATTCTTTAAGGACTTTATTTTTCAGACTTTATTCTTTAGACTTTATTCTTTAGACTTTATTCTTTAGACCTTCTTCACCTTCTTCATTTCTTCTTCTTGGCCTTTGACGATGATGTCACCAACATTCCGACGACAGATTAAAAAAATCGAGAATCAGACTTCGATCGTCTCCAAAACGACCTTTGAATGAGGAAAATCAGACAAAAGGTGCGACTTGTGAAACGTGCTGAGAAACAGGTCAGTGTGATACAAGATCAAATATAAAAATAAAGATCCACAGTAAGTCATCAATAATAAACAACAGCAGAACGTGCAAGTGTTGAGAATATGTTGATTAGGGTTGACAGAGATATCAAGAATCTAAGAATACTAATCAATAAAACACAAACTGGGATTGAAACTAATTTGATTCATAAATTATATTATTTTATATCATTGTGGCATCGAAATCTGTATTGGATTTAAGCTTATTTCTTCCTGGAGTTTCAGACTGTGATATTGTGACAACAGATGCAACAAGTTAATCATTTAATCGCAGGTAATCGATTATTGAAATAATAATCAACTTATTTAATAATTTAATAATGGTTAACTGGGCTTTTCACGGGTTCTAAACACATGAGAAAATACGTGTTGTGATTCAAATTGAGCCACAAATGCATGAAAAGGATGTGGAAAATGTGTAAATTTAGTGTATTTGATGAAAACGCTCTGTAACGACTTCAGCTTCATCTGCGTCAAATTGAGTGAAAATCTTTCCACCACTCGACGTTTGCGTTTTAAACTGAAGAGCTGCAGTGTAAAAGTTTTGGTATTATTACATTAGTACATTAGTACATTAGTACATGAATACATTTCCTCTGCGTCTCGTCTGTACTGAGCAGGCTGGTGAACGTGTGAAGTCGCACGCCTCTCGACGCCATGACGACGGAGACGACGGAGACGACGACAAACGGGCCAGAGTGAAAAGTGCGGCGTTTCTCCGAGAGGCCGAGATCAGCAGAAGGATGTGAGTGTGGAGGAAAAGAGCCTCACAAACACGTATCGTTCGGCTAGAAGGAGACCCCTGATGACCCCTGACGACCCCTAATGACCCCTGACGACCCCTAACGACCCCTAACGACCCCTGACGACCCCTGATGACCCCTGACGACCCCTGACGACCCCTAATGACCCCTAATGACCCTTGACGACCCCTGATGACCCCTGACGATCCCTGACGACCCCTAACAACCCCTGATGACCCCTAATGACCCCTGATGACCCTTAATGACCCCTGAGACCCTCATGGTGTCAGATTAACTCTGATTATAAGCGTCTGCCCGGAGCAACATCTAGATTTCCTTTAGTAAATAAGAGAAAGCTGCTGCTGTTGGAGATCTGGGCGTTTGTCCTTTTTCAGAGCTAAATCTAATGAACCAAACATTACTGGTCGTTAATGTAACAACTTGTAATAAAGTGTAAAAAAAAAGTCTAGGCAGAATCATTAGTATAAAAGTCTTATTAATTTGAATTTTAGCGTACCAGTTTGAGTGGATCGCAGCTTTCTTTTGTAGATATTTTTTTATCAGATGGAGCAAAATGTAATAAATTTTGAAAAAAAACCTCTGGAATTAGTAAAAAAAAGTCATGAGTAATTTTCTTTTAATCCGTTTTCCCTCCTAAAGCCATTGTATGTCCCACTTAAACATTTTAAACAAGAGAAAACGTGTCACTTGTTTTTTGACCATAAGCCACATGTGAAAAATGTACCATAAAAACAATAACATGCCGTATTTACATGTGACAGATGCAAAGTGATCAGTTTGTGCAGGTTTAACAGCCTCAAACCGCCCCAAAAATCACCTTTTATCGTAAAGAATGTGCACAAACTCACAACTCTAACGATAAAAGTGACAAAAGCGTCAACGCGATTCCACACGCGCCGAAAACATGTCTTTAAAGGAAGTCGATGGGACGTAGAATGGCTTTAAGAGGACGTTTTGTGCTCGGGCGGTCCACGTCTGACTGAAATGTTAATTAAGGAACAGAAATAACGACCCTCGCACCGGGAATCCCAAAACGTACAGGCGGGAAATGTCATCGTTAGCTTTGTCGCTAGCTTTGTCGTTAGCCGCTCCTGCGCGTTTGAACCGTCTTTCGCGCCCGTTCCGACAGCCATGCACTTAATCATGGCCGTCGTCATGGAAAATTCAGACTCGTCCATTTCGAGCGGCGTTATTAAGTCGCTTTAGATCAATATCGCGGTTTAACGATGGAAAAAGGGCGGACGAACGTGTCGAATAACGATGCGTTTTCTCTCGTACGTCGGCAGGATCGAGAAGCTTCAGAAAGAGCGTCCTCTCAGCGTCCAGTGCAGGAGAAACGGCTGGACGGACATCTGCGCCGAGCTCGAGGAGTGCGAGAACGTCCTGGAGGCAGAAAGACGGGCAGAGGGTCGGTCAATGCATCAATTTGAGCTTGTATTCTTGATTTAAGCCACTAGGGGTCAGTGTTTGGTAGGTGTAAATGTCTCTGGAGCAGCAGCTTGTTGCCATCTTCTCTTATAGAATCAGAATCAGAAGTTTTTTTATTGCCGTTGTAATACACAAACTAGGAATCGGCTTCGACGCCAACATAAAACATATAATAAGTATGAAAAGTGTAGAAAAAACAACAGGATCAGAAGTGCAAAACAGTAAATAAGAGGTATTCGTGAATAGTAAAGGTGTGATTAAGGTGTTCATGAGGAATATATTTACAGAGGGATATCACATTTACAGCAGGAACACCACAATAGTCTGTTACTTTTTGTGTGTTTGTGTGTTTCTCTAGATGCCAACTTTAAAAAGCAGTTGTCCAAGATCCAAAATGGCGTCCGTAAATTCCAGTGGCAGTTGACGGACGTGAAGCCGACAGCGGAGTGTGAGTAGATGATCAAACGGCGAGCGGAAAAGTCGTACTTGTAACTCGTGTCAGCTCGTGTTTTACGGTTCATGCGAGAATCTACCTTATTTTCTGGAGTATAAGTCGCATTTTTGGGGGAAATTTATTTGTTAAAATCCAAGACCAAGAACAGACATTTCATCTGTAAATGCAGTTTAAAATAAATAACAGATGAGAGAACATGGTGAATAGGTGTACGTATGCTAACGCTAACACCTTCAGCTACATGACGTATGCTAACGCTAACACCTTCAGCTACATGACGTATGCTAACGCTAACACCTTCAGCTACATGACGTATGCTAACGCTAACACCTTCAGCTACATGACGTATGCTAACGCTAACACCTTCAGCTACATGAGGCACAGACAGAACTGTGGTAAGTGTCTGGTATGTTAACGTAACATATGAACAGTTATTCAGATAACTATAGCATAAAGAACATGCTAACAAGTTTACCAAAGCATCAGTTTCACCCCAAATCACTAAATCCATTGAATTCTTCTTCCTCTGTGTCACTTCTAAACAACTCCACAAACTCCAGAGGAAGTGCAGATTCTTCTTCTGCGTCGCTCAGAGCCTAGAGCGCCCTCTTGTGGTCGTCAGTGTGAAAATAACGAATAATATCACATATAAGTTGCACCCCGGCCAAAACTATGAAAAAAGCGACTTATAGTCCGAAAAATACGGAAATCCAGTCTGTTTACACTTATCACACATCTAAACTGGGACTAAACTGGGACTAAACTGGGACTAAACCAAGACCGAGTGTGAACATGCCTTAGAATCGTGCACCGTGAGCTGAACCACGATGTCGTTTCTGGTTTTCAGTGGTGGAAAAGCTGAAAGAAATCATGTCGGAAGTGGAGACGTCCATCAACGGGCTGAAAGAGGAGCAGCGCTGCAGGTAAGGGACGCCCGACGAGACGAAACTAAAACACGTACTACAGTCGATCGCTCCTTTAGGTTTGAAGAACTCTTAAAGGAGGAGAAGGTCTACGGGCAAGAAATCGCTGCGTACGAGAAGAAGATCGAGAGCTGGAGGATTGGAGCGACTACGGAATGCAGGCTCCACACGGCGACCATTTCAAAAGTACGGATTTGTTCTGAAATAAGTGCCCGGCGTTCAGGGGTCGGCCGTCGGCTTCTCGTGGTTTTGTCATCCGCTGAAACACGTTTGTAAATGTCTCCGAACCTCTGCAGGAGCGAGATCTTCCGGCTGAAGTGCGAGCGCTTGAGGTGTATCTGAGCAAGACCGGAGGCTCCACTGGAGGCTGGGATCAGTTTGACCATCAGGCCTTTGTCAAGGTCAGATCCAGAGCAACTCATGTCACCCAAATGCAGTCGTCATAGTATCGTTCTACGTCAGATTCGGCTGATTATTTCGCCGAGTGTTTTGCCTCGTGTCAGAAAAACTCTTGCGTTTTGCATGGACTGTTTTGGCCGACGTAGACGGGGGTGCGCTTTAGTTTAGAGCACAACTTCCTGTCATTTTAAACTTTTTCCTCTCAACTTTCTTCATTCTATTTAAGATTTTGCTCATTATCTCGCCTAGTGTTTTGCCTCGTGACAGAAAAATCGTCTCCTCGTGCATGAACTGCCCTTGCGTTTTGCATGGACTATTTTGGGCGACGTAGACGGCCCATTATCTCGCTCAGTGTTTTGTTTTTCTGAGGTTTCCTGGGTGTGATGTATACTTCAATGTAATTCTATAATCTACTGTATATATAACTGTGTGTATAACTGTGACAAAGGCCTGAACTTGTCTAATGTTTATCCTAGTTATGACTGAACAAATATATGACAATGCATGTGTTGTCTTAACTGAATGTTTAAACTGTCAGAAAAACTGGCTCCTCGTGCATGAACTGTCCTTGCGTTTTGCATGGACCTTTTTTGGGCGACGTAGACGGGGGTGCACTTTTGTTTAGACCCCTACTTCCTGTCATTTAAATTTTTTTCCCTCACCTTTCTTCATTCTATTTCAGATTTGGCTCATTATCTTGCCTTGTGTTTTGTTTTTGGTGACTGTTTTGGGCGACGTAGACGAGGGTGCGCTTTAATTTAAAGCACTACTTCCTGTCATTTTAAACGTTTTCCTCTAAATTTTTTCCGTTCAAACAACCCCTTGACAGGAACTATGCCACCAAACTAAGTAATAATGAGTTAAACATGAACGATGGTCATAATACCCAATTTTTTCCTTCTTTTTTCTACTACAAAGTTCAAATCTAAACTAAAAACAGGTCTGTTCAGCTGTGCATTTGACTGATCGTCCTTGCCCCAAGTGGAGGAGTTCAAGTATCTCGGGGTCTTGTTCACGAGTGAGGGAAGGATGGAGCGTGAGATCGACAGGCGGATCGGTGCAGCGGCTGCAGTGATGCAGTCGCTGCATCGGACCGTTGCGGTAAAGGGGGAGCTGAGCCGAAAGGCAAAGCTCTCTATTTACCGGTCGGTCTACGTTCCTACCCTCACCTATGGTCATGAGCTTTGGGTAGTGACCGAAAGAACAAGATCGCGGATACAAGCGGTCGAAATGAGTTTCCTCCGCCGTGTGGCTGGGCGCTCCCTTAGAGATAAGGTGAGGAGCTCGGCCACACGGGGGGAGCTCGGAGTAGAGCCGCTGCTCCTCCACGTTGAGAGGAGCCAGCCTCCTGGGCGCCTCCCTTGGGAGGTGTTTCAGGCATGTCCCACCGGGAAGAGGCCCCGGGGAAGACCCAGGACACGCTGGAGAGACTATGTCTCTCGGCTGGCCTGGGAACGCCACGGGATCCCCCCGGAGGAGTTAGAGGAAGTGTCTGGGGAGAAGGAAGTCTGGGAGTCCCTGCTCAGACTGCTGCCCCCGCGACCCGGCCCCGGATAAAGCGGCAGAAGATGGATGGATGGATGGATGGATGGGTTTCATCTGCACTTTTCTTAGTTTGTATCGGGACTTCGATGCATCTTTTCCCGTTCTGTAAAGCGCTTTGACTAAACCGTGTGCCTATTGTGCTCTCCGTTTAAACTTGCCTCACCGTTCTTTCCCTCGCAGACGTGGATCAAGTTCCGCGGTCAGCCGGCGTACAGGAAGGAGGCCAGGTTGTACTTGCCCGGGAAAACGGAAGAAGAGCTCGAGCGACACGAAGGATGGTACCGAGAGCTGATCCGCCTGCAGGACAAGAAAAAAGAGGTTTCCGCCGCTTCATGTTGTCATGGGGCCACAAACGGGGTGTAACGGGGTTTAACGGGGTGGAACGGGGGTGTAACGGGTGTGTAACGGGTGTGTAACGGGGGTGTAACGGGCGTGGAACGGGGGTGTAACGGGCGTGGAACGGGGTGGAACGGGTTGGCGAGGCCGCTCAGTAACGTTGTACGCCGCGTCCCCAGGCAATCGGACGGTGGAAGGCCGGTCGGCAGAGGGAGCGCGAGGGCAGAAAGCAGAGCCAGGAGGAGGCGGAGGAGGCCAAACGACAGGAGAACGCCCCCGTCGTCCAGGCCCGGAGGCAAAAGTGAGAGCAGAACGCCTCTTTTCAGACAAATAAATAGGTTATAAATAGGTTTAACAGTAGATGAAGTAAGCAAGTCTCCATTATGCACGTCTGAACTTTTCCAAACAGTCAACGCGCGACTGTAGATGGCGCCAAAAACACTTTTTTTTAACGTGACGCGCTTCAACGTTAAAAGGCAAAAGTGCACGTTTTCTGGTGATGGAGCTTGTGACGTGTTTTTGTCTGGAATGTTCCCCGTTATGGCAATAAACCGACCTATTTACGATTCTCTATAAAGAAGTGCGCCGCCAGGTTACGGGTCACATCTGTGGAGAGGCGAACCTGAACTTACAATAAGATCTCATGGGGTTTTTTCCCGTTTTTTTTTTGTCCCATGTTTTTCAAGGTACTTTTGAGGAGTAAATGGACCTGTAGCTAAATACACATATAGATATGTTTAATGCCCTACTGTGCAACATTCCAGGCTAAGCAATAACATCTCCATAGCGACAAGCAGGCAGCGGACAGACCAGCAGAAAAATGACATTGTGCACTTTTAAATGATACATTTTCTCAACGGCGTTATTGTTCTGTCGTAATTGTGACGTAACTTTGATTGATCTATTCACCCTGTGTTCGTGTTATTAAGAGCTGAGGAGGAGAAAAGGGAGAAAGCGCTGCAGCTGGAGAAGTGGAAGAAAGAACAACAGATGAGAGAGGAAGAGGAGGAGCAGCAGAGACTGGTCCAGGAAATAAGAAAACAGAAACGAGAAAAGGTGAAGCGAACCGGGCGCGCTTTATTATCCACCCGGCGTTTGTTTTGTCAATCGTCCTCGAGTCGCTTCTTTAATGCCACGCTGCAGAACATTCCCAGCCAGAAAACGTTACATATTGCACCTTTAATACGACTCCAAATCAGTACGATAGTCTAGTTCTGTTGATCAGTTTGGATTGATTTTGTTGGGGGAAATTGTGTAAGGATTTTCAGCCGGTTTCAATTAGAATGATAATAATATATATCAGGTATCAGTGAATTCCGTAAAAACATTTAAATTACACTTCTATTATAACTTCAGAAACAATACATGGTGTTACAACGGATGAGATGGAACATTTATGAGCTCATTTCCTTGATAATATCGGCCCAATGTCTAAATACAAACTAATGATACAAAAAACTGGACCGCCTTTGATATTTAGAAAGACCAAACTATTTAAATGGCAACACGGTTCTCCATAAAGACAATAAAGTCAATGTTTTTAGACCTTTAGACGTTGAAAAATAATGATTTTCTCATCGTGTCTTGCAAAGCGCTATATAGATCAAATGTAATGTTATTATCATCGAGATTAATATTTGCAATTCTATATATTTCCACAGTAATTCCACTTTATTCTATGTTGTTTCTTTCTTCTTTTTCCCCCGTCCCACAGGAAGAGCGTCGCCGTCAGCTGGAGGTCAAACTGATCCTAGAGGAGCAGCAACGACTGAAGAGCGAGGAAGAGGAGGAGGTGCAGAGGAGGAAGAGACAAGTCATGAGAGAGATGGAGGAGCGAAGGAGGGAGGCCACCAGAGGGATCAAGAAGTTCAATGAAAGGGTACAAGGATTTATAAAGGATTTTAGTACAAGTATAAGTCGCACCAGCCAAAAAATGCATAATAGAGAAGAAAAAATCATATATAAGTCGCACTGGAGTATAAGTCGCATTTTTGAGAATTTTATTTGATAAAATCCAAGACCAAGAACAGACATTAAATCTTGAAACACAATTTAAAATAATAACAGGTTAGAGAACATGGTGAATAGGTGTACGTATGCTAACGCTAACACCTTCAGCTACATGACGTATGCTAACGCTAACACCTTCAGCTACATGACGTATGCTAACGCTAACACCTTCAGCTACATGACGTATGCTAACGCTAACACCTTCAGCTACATGACGTATGCTAACACTAACACCTTCAGCTACATGACGTATGCTAACGCTAACACCTTCAGCTACATGACGTATGCTAACGCTAACACCTTCAGCTACATGACGTATGCTAACGCTAACACCTTCAGCTACATGACGTATGCTAACGCTAACACCTTCAGCTACATGAGGCACAGACAGAACTGTGGTAAGTGTCTGGTATGTTAACGTAACATATGAACAGTTATTCAGAGAACTATAGCATAAAGAACATGCTAACAAGTTTAGCAAAGCATCAGTTTTACCCCAAATCACTAAATCCACTGAATTCTTCTTCCTCTGTGTCACTTCTGAACAACTCCACAAACTCCAGAGGAAGAGGAAGTGCAGATTCTTCTTCTGCGTCGCTTAGAGCCTAGAGCGCCCTCTTGTGGTTGCCTGTGTGAAAATAATAATAATATCACATATAAGTCGCACCCGGCCAAAACTATGAAAAAATTTGCAACTTATAGTCCGGAAAATACGGTAGTTGTAGGTTAGAATGTGTTATATTTCCTCTCCATTTCTCTTCCGGTTGGTCAAATATGTCATGTTAACGTTGTTTTTTCTGCAGGACCTACACAAGGTGGAGGCAAAGGTTCAAGAAAAGCAAATGCAGAAGCAACAAGAGGAAGCCAGACAGAGAAGAATCCTTTTAAGTCTCCGGGAAAAGGTCTGAGGTCATAAAAGAACACGAGCTCCATCAAAAAGTGTGTCATTGACAATATTTACAAGTTATGTGTATATTTCTGTACGTCAAACAGGTGGAGGGTCACGTGAGCAGAGACCCCTCTAGACTGACCCGTCCCACTAAAGGGTGGGAGGAACGGATGAAAAACATTGGCCCTTCAGGGGGAGGGCCGGTCCTACACTTGTATCACAGGTAACCACTTTATTCAGACTGTTTTTGTTCAAATGGAAGGAAACGAAAGGTGATGTCCTTAAATTTGACACGATAGTTTAATAATATTTACAACATTACAACTATTATTCCTTGTCTGATTCTCTATTTGTGTAAATCTACTTTGTTGCAGAGCTGTGCCCACGTGGAGACAAGGACTATGAAATCTACCCCAGATTCACTGCAACCAATTATCTTCAGAACTATTCAATTAAGCAGGAATTACACAGTATGGAAACATGTTTGATGAGTTATTGTTTGTAGATAATTAATTCAATAAATGCAAATGTATTTATAAATACATATGTTTGTGTGTGTAAGATAAGATGACCTTTATTTGTCCATAATGGGGAAATAATAATAAAAACACAGAAAAATCTTCTTAACCTCTTAATAACACTCTTATGAACAACTGTATGTGTATGATATATATTTATGTATTATTATTTTGCACATCTATCGTATCAAATCAAACAAACAAACATATACGTGTGACATAAATGTATTTATTATTATAATCGTATCAAATGAACTAAATATATACGTTTTGATTCATTCATTCGTTCGTTTTACGCTTCGCGCTCGTCGCCGCTCCTTTTTGCCTCCTTCGGGCTTCCGTGCTCAGACTCGCCTTAAACACTAGCATTAGCATTGGTGCTAACCTTAAACACTGAAGCTTTTGCTTGAACTCATCGCACTTTTTTCTCCAGAATTAAACTTCTTCTCATTCAAATCGCCTCCACTTCAACACGAAAGGTCAGCACGCGTCTTTACACACGATTTTACACTTTTCTGGCCATTAAAGCGCAAATCTAGCAGCATATTGTAGTTGGCTAACTTAATGCTATTTGTAGCAAACTAACCCTAGCCATTTAAATCAGTGCGAACAAAGCTAATGTGTCTCTTCAATATGAGCTTTGGATCGTTTTGCTTTGGGATTTTTAATTTAGTCTTTAGCGTTGTGCTTAACTTAGGTCAGTCCAGGTTTTGGTTAATCATATTGTTAGTCCCTTTAATTAAAATGCTTTGTCACAAGAGTCAGTCATAAGGTCAAAGGAGATAATAAAGTGAACACGGAACACATTTTCAATGATTAACTCGTATCTCATATAAAAGCTGATCCGTCTTTATAAATGTAAAATAAGCAACAATTTCCAGAGTTATTGTTAGTTAGCTTGCTGTTATATTGGGAAGGTTTGGCAATAAATACTAGTTTCTGACCACAATATTGTATTTCAGTTTCACAAAAAGCCTAATTTGTGCTAAAGAATGGGATGTATCGTAGATAAAATGATCATTTCTGTAAGTATTTCCACTGAAACCCATTAAAAAGAAAACAGGGTCTTGCTTTAGAGCTGCAACCAACCATTATTCAACAGATGGATAGATTAATTGAGTGATTATTATTTAATTATTTGCGAGATTAATTGATTAACTTGTTTTAACCCTATTTTATATAACCTTTTATTAATTTATTTGATCTTGAAGTAAGTCCTGGCCTAGACTTAAGCATAATCTCCAATGACATAAATAATGACATAATAATACAATAGTAAATGTGTTCAAACCGAGCTCTGATATCACATGTATCGGAATCGTTTTTTTATGTTTTCAAATTGTATTAAATGTAATTATTATTAAAAAACAGCAACAACATGTGTTTTGGTGTCTCCTCCAGTCCACTATGGCGTCTTCTGCGTTGATCACGGTGCCCACCACGGCCTCCCGCTTCGCCCTGCTCCAGGTCGACTCCGACTCCGACTCGGATTGCTCCGACGGGGGGAAGACGGCGACAAAACCGGGCCGGGACCCGAGCGGTAAAAGCCGGCAGGGGAAAGGAGCGGCGGCGGGTAAAGCGCAGGGCAACGACAAAAAGAAAGACAAGAAAAAGAAGAGGAAAGAACAGCAACAAAGTGAAGCCAACGAGGTTTGTTAGGTTTCTGTTTCCCATCGGCCTTCACCCGAAATGAAAGTGATGAATGGAAAGCACGAGTCTCACACTCGGCTCACGTAGTGCACATTTTAAACACGTCCGGGAGCTTTAACGCTAGAGAGAACATGCAAATGATCTTCCGACTACCGCCAGATCCAAACCAGGACTATGACAGGACTATGACAGGACTATGACAGGACTATGACAGGACTATAACAGGTCTACAGCAGGACTACAACACAACAGGTCTACAACAGGACTACAACACAACAGGACTACAACACAACAGGTCTACAACACAACAGGTCTACAACACAACAGGTCTACAACAGGTCTACAACACAACAGGTCTACAACAGGACTACAACACAACAGGACTACAACACAACAGGACTACAACACAACAGGACTACAACACAACAGGACTACAACACAACAGGACTACAACACAACAGGACTACAACACAACAGAACTACAACACAACAGAACTACAACACAACAGAACTACAACAGGACTACAACACAACAGGTCTACAACAGGGCTACAACACAACAGGGCTACAACACAACAGGGCTACAACACAACAGGGCTACAACACAACAGGTCTACAACACAACAGGTCTACAACAGGTCTATAACACAACAGGTCTACAACAGGACAACAACACAACAGGACTACAACACAACAGGACTACAACACAACAGGACTACAACACAACAGGACTACAACAGAACAGAACTACAACACAACAGAACTTCAACACAACAGGACTACAACACAACAGGACTACAACACAACAGGACTACAACACAACAGAACTACAACACAACAGAACTTCAACACAACAGAACTACAACAGGACTACAACACAACAGGGCTACAACACAACAGGTCTACAACAGGTCTACAACACAACAGGTCTACAACAGGACTACAACACAACAGGGCTACAACACAACAGGGCTACAACACAACAGGGCTACAACACAACAGGGCTACAACACAACAGGGCTACAACACAACAGGGCTACAACACAACAGGGCTACAACACAACAGGGCTACAACACAACAGGGCTACAACACAACAGGTCTACAACAGGACTACAAGACAACAGGACTACAAGACAACAGGACTACAAGACAACAGGACTACAAGACAACAGGACTACAAGACAACAGGACTACAAGACAACAGGACTACAAGACAACAGGACTACAAGACAACAGGACTACAAGACAACAGGACTACAAGACAACAGGACTACAAGACAACAGGACTACAACACAACAGGACTACAACACAACAGGACTACAACACAACAGAACTACAACACAACAGAACTACAACACAACAGGTCTACAACACAACAGGTCTACAACACAACAGGTCTACAACACAACAGGTCTACAACAGGACTACAACACAACAGGACTACAACACAACAGGACTACAACACAACAGGACTACAACACAACAGGACTACAACACAACAGGACTACAACACAACAGGACTACAACACAACAGGACTACAACACAACAGGACTACAATACAACAGGACTACAACACAACAGGACTACAACACAACAGGACTACAACACAACAGGACTACAACACAACAGGACTACAACACAACAGGACTACAACACAACAGGACTACAACACAACAGGACTACAACACAACAGAACTACAACAGGACTACAACACAACAGAACTACAACACAACAGAACTACAACAGGACTACAACACAACAGGGCTACAACAGGGCTACAACACAACAGGGCTACAACACAACAGGGCTACAACACAACAGGGCTACAACACAACAGGGCTACAACACAACAGGGCTACAACACAACAGGGCTACAACACAGCAGGGCTACAACACAACAGGACTACAACACAACAGACGACAGGTCTACGACAGGCCTACGACAGGCCTACCCACGGTAACACGGGGAGGACATACAGACAGAGGTCCGGGAATCGTACCCACCCATGATTAAATTAAAATAAAAGTTCTTTGAATTGTCTTGTGTTTTCCAGTTGAGGAACCTGGCCTTCAGGAAGCTCCCTCAGAAGTGCTGCGCTCCAAACCTGTCCCTGTCTGGAATCGCCAACGACCTCCTGAACCCTGCAGCGGGACAGAACGCTCCCGGGGGCACAGAGGGCTGGCAGCAGTGGAAACAGAAGGACGAGCAGGTTATTGCAGCGCTTTCATTCACGCAGATTAAAGACCGACGGTCCAAATGTCTAAAGTGTGAGAGAATGAGAGTTTGTCGTGTTTGCTATTGACCATTTTTAGTCGGGACGGGGGAGTCTGGCAGCTGTAGGTGACTATTCAGCTCCGTGTACAGGCTTTACGGTAGAAGCTTGTCGTTTATGGCTTTTCTCCTGCGCAGATGACCTCAGAGTTGTACCAGGCGGACTTGGAAAAGGCATTGCTCATGAGTAAATTGGAGTACGAACAACATAAAGAGGTAAGCGCATACATCGCACCAAGGACATGCGCGTGAGGTCAGTGCCAGTGTTCGGAAGCTCCCTTTGTTCACATCTGCTGGAACATTGCAGATTCTGGTTGTCTCCTAACTGGGAACGCTACAACCGTTTAGCGCTGCTACGACTCGAGTACAATAAATCCTTCTGGAAGTGTTGTGCTTTAGAAATCAAACGTTCTGAATGGAAAAGGGCACGTTAATGTCTCAAAACAGTCTCTTAAAGCACGTCGACTTTTAGATTATTCTGTTGTAGTCGAAATTATAGCGACGTGGACTTGTATTTGCTTCTAAAGTTCTTGTGTATTGAGTAATGGATGGATCTTGTCGTTGGCGCTTCCGACAGAACAACCCAAATGCACCGTCGCCCAAAGCAACGGCGGGAAAAGAGGGCGGAGGAAAGAAGGACAAGAAGAAGAACAACCAGCAGACGAAAGACAAAAAGACGGTTTCCCTGCAAGACTTTCAGGCAGAAGGTCAGACGCACTCACATCCGCACTGCCCCGTGTTTCACAACCGCTGACCCGTGTGTCTCTCTCTCTGTTTTAGAACTGTTAAAGAAAAAGCAAGAGGTAAACAAGCGCGTACGGTTCACTCTGCGCGTCTCTTATTGCGTGGAAACCAACTCTGGTTCTTTTATTTTGAAAAGCAGGAATCCAGAACGGCAAATAACGTGGCGGTGCCTCCACCGGAAGAGCGGTTTTTCAATAAACTGGAAGACGACGTCACGCGGATCGTTCAGCAGGAGAGGAGGCGGGAACAGTTCAGCTCCGGCCAGGAACAGGAAGTCAGCACGTCCACAGAGCACGAGCCGGTGAGCGCAGAGCGAGCGGGACGAGTAAATCCATTATTCACACCCGGTTTAACAATATTCATCTCGTTTTCTTAATTTGAATATTTGGTGCGTTTCATTTATGTCAGACAATAGATAAGATATGATATAATTAGGCATGGTCAACCTGACGGACATCATTTTGACCGCGCCCCCCTCGCTGGCCGCTGACAGTTGTTATTGTTTTAGTGTAATGTTTTAGTGTAAATGTATTAGAGAACATGGTGAATAGGTGTACGTATGCTAACGCTAACACCTTCAGCTACATGACGTATGCTAACGCTAACACCTTCAGCTACATGACGTATGCTAACGCTAACACCTTCAGCTACATGAGGCACAGACAGAACTGTGGTAAGTGTCTGGTATGTTAACGTAACATATGAACAGTTATTCAGATAACTATAGCATAAAGAACATGCTAACAAGTTTACCAAAGCATCAGTTTTACCCCAAATCACTAAATCCACTGAATTCTTCTTCCTCTGTGTCACTTCTAAACAACTCCACAAACTCCAGAGGAAGAGGAAGTGCAGATTCTTCTTCTGTGTCGCTTAGAGCCTAGCGCGCCCTCTTGTGGCTGTCAGTGTGAAAATAACAAACAAATTGATATAATAATGTGTTAATAATATCACATATAAGTCGCTCTGGAGTATAAGTCTCACCCCGGCCAAACTATGAAAAAAGTTGCAATTTATAATCCGGAAAATGCAGTACAAGTGAAGTTCCATTTTAAATATTGTTGATAGGAAAAATAGTCAGAAGCAGAGGATAGTAATCAAGGTCGTTTCCTGGTCTCTGTTGCTTCTTTGATCCAGCGTTTGGACTTCTTGTTCTGATCATCGTGTTCGCAGCGACCTGATTCCACCGATTTTTAAGGCGCCAACTTAAAATCGAGGGCGAGGGACAGCGGCTCTCATCTATCGTCTGAAATGGAAGAAACAAACTGTGTAGGCCTTTGCTCACTGTTGTGGTTTGGTGTGTCCCACTCAGGACCCCAGAGCGGAGCAGCTGAAGTACGAGCTGGAGAAGAAAGGGCAGGAAATCCAGAAGCTAAAGAAAACCATCTCGCAGTGGGAGGTGAGGACTCTGAGCTCTCCTTTTATGCTTTAGTACCTTTTTTTTAGTAAGATCTGGTGAGAATACAGTGGATAAGGGACGTTTAAGTCATTTAGCGCTGTAACTGGATAACATTTTTTATTAATATTTGACACATATCACCCAACAATTGAACATTAAACGGTTAAATTTGACTATTACAATGAAACTTCAAAGTAGATATTTGTACAAATGCCGTAGAACAGCAACAAAATAAAAATAAAGTTGTGATAATAAAAGAATATCATTGAATGTTAGTTTCAGCTCAGAGGTTTCACATTTGTTATAGAAATCATTAAATTGTTTCCATGTAGAATGAAAGATCTCTTTGAGAAGTTAGATTTTTAGCTATTAAATGTGACAGTTTAGCGACAAAAACGACCAAATTGCATCTGAAAATGCTCCTGACACTGAATATCCCGTCTCTGTAGCTTCGTTTCACGAACACGCTTCACGAACACGCCTCACGAACACGCCTCACGAACACGCCCCACGAGCACGCCCTACGAACACGCTTCAATGACCCTTTTCTTCCCGTGTCGCAGGTGAAGTACAAAGAAGTCAAAGCCAGAAATTCCCAGCTGCTCAAAATGCTTCAGCAGGGTGAAAGTGAGTGATACGTGCTGCGTGTACTATGACGCAAAGTACTATTTTGAGTAACTCATGGGGCGCGGGGCATCGGCAGCCGCGATCATTCTCGCGATTGCCGTGGCGACGGATAAACAAGATAAACATCGTCGTGTTGTTTTCCAGTGAAGGACAAAGCAGAGATCCTTCTACAAGTGGAAGAGCTGCTGCACATAAAGGAGGAGCTTTCGTCACAGGTACAAACGTCAGCGGGGAAATGTAAACGTGTGAAACGACGCTCTGTTTTCATGATTCAACGTGTTTTTCCAGGTCTCGTTACTTCACGCGGCGCTTGAACAAGAACGCTCCAAAGTGAAAGGTCTCCAGACGGACCAGCCCAAACACCAGGTGAAAGAACTGTCTCTCCTGACCACCGCGCTGACCTCCCCAGGGTCTCGACCACGTTCAGGACCGAACACCTGCTCCGCCTGTTCAAATCGCACGGTCATTTGGTTTAAACACGTGTGATGTAAATGTAAAGGTTATTCAGATTCTAAGGCCAATCGCGGGTGGTTTTGTGACATTTTAGTGCAATCGCGGGTGGTTTTGTGACATTATAGTGCAATCGCGGGTGGTTTTGTGACATTATAGTGCAATCGCGGGTGGTTTTGTGACATTATAGTGCAATCGCGGGCGGTTTTGTGACATTTTAGTGCAATCGCAGATCGTTTTGTGACATTTTAGTGCAATCGCAGATCGTTTTGTGACATTATAGTGCAATCGCAGATCGTTTTGTGACATTTTAGTGCAATCGCGGGTGGTTTTGTGACATTTTAGTGCAATCGCGGGTGGTTTTGTGACATTATAGTGCAATCGCGGGCGGTTTTGTGACATTTTAGTGCAATCGCGGGTCGTTTTGTGACATTTTAGTGCAATCGCAGATCGTTTTGTGACATTTTAGTGCAATCGCAGATCGTTTTGTGACATTATAGTGCAATCGCAGATCGTTTTGTGACATTTTAGTGCAATCGCGGGTGGTTTTGTGACATTATAGTGCAATCGCGGGTGGTTTTGTGACATTTTAGTGCAATCGCGGGCGGTTTTGTGACATTTTAGTGCAATCGCGGGTGGTTTTGTGACATTTTAGTGCAATCGCAGATCGTTTTGTGACATTATAGTGCAATCGCGGGTCGTTTTGTGACATTTTAGTGCAATCGCAGATCGTTTTGTGACATTTTAGTGCAATCGCGGGTGGTTTTGTGACATTTTAGTGCAATCACGGGTGGTTTTGTGACATTATAGTGCAATCGCGGGCGGTTTTGTGACATTTTAGTGCAATCGCGGGTGGTTTTGTGACATTTTAGTGCAATCGCGGGTGGTTTTGTGACATTTTAGTGCAATCGCGGGTGGTTTTGTGACATTATAGTGCAATCGCGGGCGGTTTTGTGACATTTTAGTGCAATCGCAGATCGTTTTGTGACATTGTAGTGCAATCGCGGGTGGTTTTGTGACATTTTAGTGCAATCGCAGATCGTTTTGTGACATTATAGTGCAATCGCGGGTCGTTTTGTGGCATTTTAGTGGCCCAATTTTGAGAAAAGTGGCCCAGGCATGTCAAGGCACGTAAGAAAAGAAAAGAAAGTAAACATGTTCATGAACATGTTTTAGTTACATTGAATACGTTCTTGACATATTCTGTTACGCCGCCCAATCAGAGTTCTCTGTTCTGAATAAAGACTGACATCACTATACACGACACATGACACACGGTACGATAATATTACAATACACGCGATTGATGTATCTATGTTCTACGATACATCAATATTTTTTTAAAGAACCCAATACTTTTTAATTTTTCTTTGTAAAACCACAAACTCAAAATGAAACACGCCTGTTTGAATCATCCAAACAGTTAAAATGTCATATGTTTTGTGTAAAAAAAAAAAGTTCCTTTCTTTAAAACGAGCGACACAATTGTAGCGCGGTCACAAAAAAATGACCCGTGGCGATATATCGATACAGCAGCTCAGATATCGATACTGTATCACCAAATATAGTATCACGATATTTCAATTTATCACTGATTTAGAGCTGGAAAATGTGTTTTCTGTTTCTCATTAATACTGCAGTTTGAAGCCTAAATATTGTGATACCCCAAAATATTCAGAATACCACCAAACGAACACACTAACATACACTACATACTAAATAAATACATTACTTTCGGTACATGTATTAAGTTACTTCTCAACACTGTGTACCAATGACACGTGTACTATGCATACGGCTCATTTTAATTATGATTTTATTTGAAAATATTTATGTATTGCTAATGTCTTGACCTTTTTTTCTGTCTTTTCCACATTTTCCAGGCGAACAAAAAGGGCAAGAAAGCCTCCGAGACGGACTAGTGACGGCCGCGCCCCTCACACAAGTCTTCTCTCTCTCCGCCTGCTTTGCTCTCCACGCCAGAAGCATGTTTCTGTCCAACAAATCAGACTCTCATCTCAAATCAGTCCAGGGCGTGTCCCAGAGAGACGCCGCCGCCGCCGCCTCGTTCAGCGTTTCCCGTCGGGACGTTGGCGCGTTCCCGAGTTCTTTCGTTTAGGGGGTTTTTCGGCGCTGTGAAGTGAATAAAGGACTTTAAACAGTGACACGACTCTGCCACACGTGATTACCACGACGACGCACGGCAGTAAGTCTCACGGGTTCAGTGTGTTCATATGTTCTCACGCGTCTTACACTTTCTCCAGAGTGGGACAAAGTAACGGCCCGTAATGGTAACGAGTGCAAGGCGCGAGTCGCTCCACTGAAGGGTAACTTGGAGGAAGTAATGGTACTCGACTCAAGTAAAAGTACAGAGTAGTTCAAGAAAGGACTCGAGCAAGTATTTTGAGGGATCTAGCCGGGTAAGACTTCCTGGACCAAACATCTGATTTAGAATGTGAAGGAGAAAACATGAAATAATGCTTAAAGTTTTGGTGTCTTGAGTCCTCTCACCTTCCATTCTCACCTCCTTCCTTGCCTCCTTCCTCTCCTCAGCCTCCAGATCTCCTCCCGTGCCTCTTTTCCTCCTCCCTTGCCTCCTTCCTCTCCTCCTTACCTCCTCAGCCTCCATATCTCCTCCTGTGCATCCTTTCCTCCTCACGTGCCTCCTTATCTCCTCCCGTGCCTCCTCCCGTGCCTCCTCCCGTGCATCCTTTCCTCCTCCCGTGCATCCTTTCCTCCTCCCGTGCATCCTTTCCTCCTCCCGTGCCTCCTTATCTCTTCCCGTGCCTCCTTATCTCTTCCCGTGCCTCCTTTCCTCCTCCCGTGCCTCCTTACCTCCTCTCCTCAGCCTCCATATCTCCTCCTGTGCATTCTTTCCTCCTCACGTGCCTCCTTATCTCCTCCCGTGCCTCCTCCCTTGCCTCCTTACCTCCTCCCGTGCCTCCTTACCTCCTCTCCTCAGCCTCCATATCTCCTCACCTCCTCTCCTCAGCCTCCATATCTCCTGTGCATCCTTTCCTCCTCCCGTGCCTCCTTATCTCCTCCCGTACATACTTTCCTCCTCCCGTGCCTCCTTATCTCCTCCCGTGCCTCCTCCCGTGCCTCCTTATCTCCTCCCGTGCCTCCTTACCTCCTCCTGTGCCTCCGTCCTCTCCCCTCCCTCTCTTTTTCTCCATGGTCTTTTCTTTCTCTCTTTCCTTTCCTCCTCTCTCCCTCATTCGTGGTTGTAGTAATCTGGACTCAAGGATTAAAGTTTGGTATTTTCAAAGGATCGACACAAAAATACAAAATAAAACGGATGAAAGAGTGTTCGAAAAATGTTCAACTCATTTAATATAGTCAACATAAAGCTTTTGTCACTTATAGACCGATCCATTACTGCTACTGTACGATCGTAGTAGTAAAAGTACGGGCTGAAAACTACTCGAGAAAAACTATTTTATTAAAAAGTGACGTCAGATCAGGTTTTGGGGAAGTCAGAACGTGATTACTGTAGTTTATGGCTGGTGAACAGATAAGTGACAATATAAAAAAGTAATTCTGTCCTTAATCTCAATGTGTTGCCGTCTTTCAGTATTTTAAAATGACCAAACGTAGCATTAAATTAGAGAAAGTTTATGTGCAGCTATGTTTGCTCTGTTAGCATTGTAATATATATAGTTAAAAATGGGCGTTTATATTGAAATTGATCAACACTTTTGGTCACAACAGTTATTTAGAGGATCCAGCAACATAAAGTAAAGGAAAACAAAAGAGATGAAGCGGGTTTCTTCTAATAAAATAATGGTACTTAGAGAAAGCAAAGTTGCATTCACATAATCAATGACTACGGTACACGTGTGTTCATGTTTCTTTAATAAAAAACAATATAAATACATGCAAAACATTACAAATAAAAGGTTTAAGCACTGATTATCCAGCGTGTGTAAGTGCAATTTACATAAGTTACAAAAACACTCAAACTAAAAAAACAACACAAAATACGACGAGAGTAGACCAAATATTCCAAGTTACAGTCTGGCACATTTGTCCCGTTTTGTCCTAAAAATGTGTCCATTTTCCAATTTAGTCCAAATGTAATCTCCATTTTTCAAACGTCCATGATATGTCGGTCCAGTCCTAAATCCTTGGTTGGGTTTGTGTCATCCATTTCTTGGTGATGGCTTTTTTCTTTGCAGCCAAAAGAATGTTCCAGAGGTATTCATTAATTTTGTCCATTGTGGGAGTTCTGAAGCCCATAGTTCTGAAAGTGAGATGATCATGTCAAAAATACTCTGCAATGCCTTGTTAATCTCAGTCCAGTATATTAGCAATTAGGAGCAATAAAACCTTTGTCTAAAGCTAACCAGTTTAAGATCTTAACATATTTGTTTAGTTTGTATGTTTTGATCAGCTCCTTCCATGTTGTAAGAACAGATTTCACCCAAGGATTCTTAACTTCCTCCAAGTGACTCAGCCGCCTGTCATCTGCAGTAAGGCCTGCACAGGAACCCCCGGCACAACATTAGTCTCAATATTTTACCATTGCTTTTAATACTCTGGATCACACCAGTACAGCAAAGGTCTGATCTTAGCGGAAATAAAGTCATTTTTCAGACATGGTAAGTCCCAGCCTCCTTGTTCTTTTGATAATTCAAAAGTTTTAAATCAGATAGTTTTTTTTCCTTGCCATAAAAAATCTTGAGATAGTTTTATTCCACTCATCAAACAGCCAGTTGGGAATGGAATTGGGGAAAGTCTGGAATAGATAGAGAAATCTGGGCAAAACATTTTTTTTTGTAGTTTCAATCCTTTGTTCAAATATAGTAAAACATCATCTGCATAGCAGGAAATGTCATGTTCTCTCCCACCTATTGAAACACCATAAATTGTTTCCAATTGTCTGATATTTTGGGGCAATCGTCCCAAGTACAAAGCAAACAAAAGGGGGGACCAAGCACACCCCTGCCTTACCCCTCTCTCCAAAGTCAGTCTGTCACCGTTCATTTTAATTCTTGCTGTTGGGTAAAGAAACTCAATATTTTTAATGATTAAATTCTCTTTTAAATTTGGTTAGAAATACATAAGGCCAGCAAACAAAATTGAAAGCTTTTTCAGCGTCCAGATTTATTATTACAGCTTTGTTTTGTTGTCTTTGTAAATGGTACTTTACGTGTAAAGGTCTTTTTTCCCCGTTTATTAATTAATCTTGTCTGATTATTGCAAATTAAATCTGGGAGTATTTGTTCCATTCTTTTGGACATAATCGACGTGTATACACAATAGTCCACATTCAGAATTGAGAATAGTTTGTATGAGGCACAGTCAAGTCGATCCTTCCCCTCTTTAGGTATTAGAGCTATAATTGCTTCCTTCCAACTCGGAGGGATCAGAGCTTTTTTCAGGGCCCAGTTAAAAGTTGATAAAAGCAATGGAATAAGTGTCTTTTAGAGCTTTTTACCATATGTAATTTATTATCTGGGACGTTTTACTTCTGTTTTTTCTTTGACATAGTTGCAACGTTGAAATATCCGCTCTCCCCGTGTAAAAATAAAAATGTATTGTTTCCTCGGACACGACCGCAGCCAGACAGACGCGTCCGAACTGAGCGGCCATCATCCCGGAAGTTCAGTTTAACAAAAATAATGACTAAAGAGCTTGCATATTTTAGCATCTGTGATCATAAAGCACACTCTACTTAGTTATTACACTTTTTGAAATCTTATTAAGTCAGTTTTTTCTTGCCACCTCAATCGAATCGTCGAGCATTGTCGTTTCTGAGCTGCAGTGCACCGTAGCCCGCCCCCTGCTGGCCGAGCGGCTGGCCGAGCGGCTGGCCGAGCGGCTGGCATGCAGGCGCGACAGGGAGATCTGCCTGAGATCCCGGCGATGGACTCGGACCGGGGTCAGCTCGTCCTCGGACCCGTGAGATGCGGCGCCGTCACCGACCTGTCCGGGAGACGCGGGACTGTCCCAACGTGAACTGTCGTCGTTTCCTTGGAGACGAAAAGACGCAGAAGCGGTGGAGTCCCGCAGCGAAAGGCAGCGGGTTTGGGAGCGCGTCGTCGTGGCGGAGCTGACGATGGCGTGCGTGGTCGGGACGTGCGTGGTCGGGGCGTGCGTGGTCAGGACGTGCGTGGTCGGGACGTGCGTTTTGGCCGGCGCATCTGGTCCGTCGGCGCGCGTCTCTTTGTTTTGTTGCAGGTTTGCCACGTGGTCACCGGAGGCGCCGAGCTCTCGAAGTTGCTTTTTCAGATTGCGACTGGAGCTTTTGTAGAAGAACAGCTCCTTCTCCAGCTGCCGAAGCCTGTCCTGCATCTCCCGCTGGTCACCGCCTCCGTTACCAGCCAGATCTGCGAATAAAGAGCTTTTCAGAATCGAGCAATGGGACAAACATGTATTGTATTTGTTTTCTATTGTATTTTGACTCATTAACATCTGATAAAACTGTCTTTCTGTATTAATTACCTGAACATAAAGAACACAGGCGAGTTTTTTTAAATTATTGCCATTTAATAACATGATTAGTTTGATTATTATTAGAAATGTCTTAAATGTGATTAATGGCAATGACAAAAAACAACTCAACAAAACACAAAAGACACTCGAAATACAAATGATGATCGTATAGTAGTAAATATTGTATTAGACCATGATATTTGAGGGTGCCAGAATTCATAGTATTTACATTATAGCACTTCTAAATAGTTAAATAGACAGTAGAAGTTAGTTTGAGGGTTATTTAGGAATCTAAGGTCACGTCATTACTTTGTAAACCTCGACACAAATCTAGATTATACGGAGAAATACATGATGTAAAATTCTAACGCTAATTAGGCCCGAGCCCCAGCAGGGCGGAGGGCCTATTGGGCAGCGTTGCAACTGCCTGACCAAACATGCGGGCGCAGCCCGCATGTTTGGTACCCCGTCGCCCCTGGCAAGTACAGTGAACTAGCCCATGCCGAAGGCATGGATCATGCATACTTACTCCTGCTATGACAGAAAAAGTCAACAATGAGTGAATGGGCGTAGTCCATTCACTCATTGTTGACAACAGCAGCGCGAAGCGCTGCATTCCTCCAAAAACCCTCCTGGCATCGTCCCGTACGCGAGAGTCCATGCCGCAGGCATGGGCCATGCTTGTATCTGCTCAAATCAATGGAAGTCTATGGGGAGTGGGCGGGGCATCCCGACGGAATAGGGAGTGACGAGCGCGTAAGCGCTCGTAATGATGATTCCACCCCATGAAGGCATCGGGAAGGCTTAGAGCTTTCAAACGATGTATAATTTGTTGTTATAGTGGAAACGGCTATATTGTTTTTGCTAAAAATATTATTATTATTTTTCTTGTTCTTCATCGCTTTGAACTCTAATTTGACCCCCTGAACATGCTCAAAAACTCACCAAACTTTGCCCAAAATTCAGAATCGGCGAAAAATTTGATTTTTTCTGGGCCATTTTTTTTTTCGTTAAAAAATGGCGCGACAGCGCCACCGACAAAAGTCAAAATACATTGCGCCTATGGGAGACGCCCCGAGGTCAACTTTGTCGTAGAGCTACGAAATTCGGGACACGCATTCCTCTCTTGAGGACAAAAAAAAAATATTACTGTGGCCACGCCTCCAGACTTACCCTATGCCCGCCATCTTCCTTTGAAAATGAAAACACGCTGTGTTAGCCATTTTGTTCACGTCAAACTTTGACGAACTCCTCCTAGGGCGTTTTGCCCACCGACTTCAAAATCGGCGTACGTCCTCTGGACAAGTGAGGCATCTAAAGTTATTCAATTTTTTGAGATACCTTTTACGGTCTGTGTGCGGCGCGGCCGCAAAGTTGGACAACTTATTTTGGAATATTGCAGATCTAAAAATTGCTCCCATTTGATCAAAACCAGTCCGATTAGGACCAAATTTGAATCAGTTGTTAAACTTTCTAGTTTGGACCAGTTTAGGCTGACAAAATTGAAATGGCCGCGATAGCGCCCCCTACAGAGTGACCTTTAAATTAACATTGAAGGTCAAAAATTAGTTTTACCAAAATTGTCTAAACTTTACCCAAAATTCTATTTTGGCGTCCCGATCAAAAAAGCCAATCAGACAAATGCCTTATTTTTTACGGCGTAGTCGTAGCGATGACAGAAACCTCCAATGTTATCCCTATGGGAAAACCGCTAAATCTCTCAAATATCCACATTTTTATGTTTCACACTTTAACGAAGTCCTCCTAGTGCGTTTTGCCCACCGACCTCAAAATCGGTGTACGTCCTTTAGACAAGTGGGGCATCTAAAGTTATCCAAATTTTAAGGATAACTTTTATGGTCTCTGTGCGACGGAGCCGCAAACGTTTCCCAGAATTCTGACTATTTGGCCTTCAGAGTGGCCTATAAACAATAGAGTTTTTCCAAATGACATGATATTTTGAACAAAATTCTAATTTGCCATCCAAATCATAAAAGTATGAGAGCCAAAGTCATATTTTGTACGGCGTAACCGTAGCGATGACAGAAACATCCCATGTTATCCTTATGGGAAAATCGTAGAATCGCTCAAATCACCACATTTTTACGCTTCACACTTTAACGAACTCCTCCTAGGGCGATTGTCCGATCAAGTTCATATTTGGAGAAAATCATCTACACAAGCGGGGCATCAAAAGTTATCCATATTTTTATTCCAAGTGCTACGGTCTCTGTGCGGCGGTGCAGCAAATTTGACTGACACTTGTGTTCATTTGCACTGGATTGGCCATATCCAATGTGTCGCCGTCTGTCAAGTTCTTTTTTTATTCAACACACAATAAGGGCGCCATCTTTATCAAGTCGAAAGCGCAGAGTCGGAAGGCCGGCGGCCCGCGAGGGCCGTTGGATGCCGCTTGCGGCTTTAATATTCTTTCTTCTTCTTCTTCTTCTTCTTCTTCTCGGGACCAACCCCCCTATTTTTCACCCAGTGAACATTGACGAAAAGTCACAAAAATTTGCACACCTCTAAAAATCGTGCCTCTCTACATTCTGGCTATTTCCCTTTTCTAAAATAAAAAAAATTGGCGCGTCAGCGCCCCCAAATGTACCAAAAATGCATTGAGAGATGGGAAATGACCCAAAAAAAATCTGATCGTAGAATCATGAAATTTGGCGCAGAGGTAGATGGTGACAAGAGAAGTAAAAAATATTACTACGGCAACGCCGTCCGCCCAACCAAATGTCGGCCATATTGCTTCAAAAATGGCTAAACATGACTTCGGAGTTTTTCCAAACGTCATACTTTTACGAACTCCTCCCAGGGCGTTGGCCCTAAAAAGCTGAAATTTGGTGAAAATGCTACTGAGGAGTGGGACATCAAAAGTTATTCAAATTACATTGACCCTGTCACGGTCTCTGTGCGGCAAAGCCGCAAACTGTAGCAAGAATTTCAGAAATCTCCCAAATTTTACATTTCTGCCGTTTGCGCAGATAAAGTCCGAATTGCGTCAAATTAGAATCAGTTGTTAAACTCTTTGCCCTAAACCTACTTGAAGTGAAATAAATTAATTTGGAGCCACAGCGCCCCCTATAGATTTTAAATGGAGGTTAAATGTTTAGTTTTGCGAAATTATATGAAATTTGACACACAACTCAATTTTAGCATCCCCATCAAAAAAGTCAATGAGACCCATGTCATAATTGTTATGGCGTTGCCGTAACGATGACCGAAACCTTCACGGTCACGGTGTCTGTGCGGCACATTTTGCCAAGAATTCAAAATAAAATTGCTTTTTGATGGTAAAACAAAGGGGAGAAGATGTGACAGCGTCACAGATTCAGCAGTAGGCGTACTAAAAGGACAATTGGAGCGCGTTAGCGCCCCCTCCTCTTGCGGCGTGGCGAGGGCCGATCATTGCCGCTTGCGGCTATATTTGTAAATTGTATTGGTTAAAATACTATGCTTCATTTTTGTATTTTAATTGAACCTTTATTGTACCAGGCAAAACATTAACAACAGATTCTTGTTTACAGTGTTGGCCTGGGCCTGTTTCCTGAGAGTGTTGTGCCCACTCACGATGTTCTTATGTCCCAAAGACCAAAGAGCAACAAAAAGTGTAACAAACAATTACTTAAGTCGTCAACTAGTTAAACCATGACTTCTATTGTACATCGAGACTTTTGAAATACATTATTAAAGGTGGAATGGACGATTTTTTTCAGCAAATCTTTTATCATATTTCCTCGTGGCGTGGATAAATCATTTGTCCTGCCACGTATCAATCATAAAACGCACCTATCGCTCACCTGCAGCCGCGTCAGGCTCGTCCCCACGTTTCCGCGTGCCTAAGCGCATGGATCTATCATAATATAGTTCCCTCAGTGTACGGGGCAAAATGAAGACGGAGAAAGACAGTTCGAGCTGACGCAGAAGTGGACTGAAATCTACGGGAGACGAGCGATGCGATGCGCTCCGTTGCGCTAATAAACAAACGCATGTGTGTGTTGTATCAGTCCACACGGGGGAGTGCACATGCGCACTTCCGCCTGAGTTCTCAAATCGACGAAAAATCGTCCATACCGCCTTTAAGTAAATAAACATTAAAAATTGCCACTGAAGGTTTCTAGACGAAGAATATTTACGAATACAGCGTTTAATAATGCCACGGTCTCTGTTATAAAAGCTATTCTCGTATGTGTTTAGAGTCTGTACTATATTTAAATGATCTTTTATAGTCGACTAGTCACACTTAGTCGATCGATCGTAGCGGGGCTTCGTGAGGAGGGGCATTCAGCACATTGTCATATTGTCTAATGCCTGGGCAGAACGTGGAGGTCAAACTCTTTCACCGCAGTGCAGGACAGAGAAACCCCGGCGGCCTCACCGCGGAGCTGGCTGAGCAGGAGCTGGACGTTGCTCTGGTTGTCACGGTGCTGCTGCATCATTCGTCGGTCCGTGTCCAGGGCCAAACGCTGCACGTTCCCCTCCATCGCCCTCAGAGCCGCGTCCTGCTCTGAAGTCTGGAGCTCCAGCTCTTCACAGCGCCATAGCAACGCCTGCTCCGCCTCACGAAGACGCACCACCTGCAGAGGGCCACGCCCAACAGGAGACATACTGTTTACGCCAAAGAGTCACTTTATGTTACCATTACCATGTGGTCTTTATCTTACTTTATGTTACCATTACCATGTGGTCTTTATCTTACTTTATGTTACCATTACCATGTGGTCTTTATCTTACTTTATGTTATCATTACCATGTGGTCTTTATACTTTATGTTATCATTACCATGTGGTCTTTATACTTTATGTTACCATTACCATGTGGTCTTTATACTTTATGGTACCATTACCATGTGGTCTTTATCTTACTTTATGTTACCATTACCATGTGGTCTTTATACTTTATGTCACCATTACCGTATGGTCTTTATACTTTATGTTACCATTACCATGTGGTCTTTATCTTACTTTAACATGTGGTCTTTAACTTACTTTATGTTACCATTACCATGTGGTCTTTATACTTTATGTTACCATTACCATGTGGTCTTTATACTTTATGTTACCATTACCATGTGGTCTTTATACTTTATGTTACCATTACCGTGTGGTCTTTATCTTACTTTATGTTACCATTACCATGTGGTCTTTATACTTTATGTTACCATTACCATGTGGTCTTTATCTTACTTTATGTTACCATTACCATGTGGTCTTTATCTTACTTTATGTTACCATTACCATGTGGTCTTTATACTTTGTTACCATTACCATGTGGTCTTTATCTTACTTTATGTTACCATTGCCATGTGGTCTTTATCTTACTTTATGTTACCATTACCATGTGGTCTTTATACTTTACGTTACGATTACCATGTGGTCTTTATCTTACTTTATTTCACCATTACCTTGTGGTCTTTATACTTTATGTTACCATTACCATGTGGTCTTTATCTTACTTTATGTTACCAATACCATGTGGTCTTTATCTTACTTTATGCCACCATTACCATGTGGTCTTGATCTCACTTTACGTTACCATTACCATGTGGTCTTTATCTTACTTTATGTTACCATTACCATGTGGTCTTTATCTTACTTTATCATGTGGTCTTTAACTTACTTTATGTTACATTACCATGTGGTCTTTATCTTACTTTATGTTACCATTACCATGTGGTCTTTATCTTACTTTAACATGTGGTCTTTAACTTACTTTATGTTACCATTACCATGTGGTCTTTATACTTTATGTTACCATTACCATGTGGTCTTTATACTTTATGTTACCATTACCATGTGGTCTTTATACTTTATGTTACCATTACCGTGTGGTCTTTATCTTACTTTATTTCACCATTACCATGTGGTCTTTATACTTTATGTTACCATTACCATGTGGTCTTTATCTTACTTTATGTTACCAATACCATGTGGTCTTTATCTTACTTTATGCCACCATTACCATGTGGTCTTGATCTTACTTTACGTTACCATTACCATGTGGTCTTTATCTTACTTTATGTTACCATTACCATGTGGTCTTTATCTTACTTTACCATATGGTCTTTAACTTACTTTATGTTACATTACCATGTGGTCTTTATCTTACTTTATGTTACCATTACCATGTGGTCTTTATCTTACTTTATGTTACCATTACCATCTGGTCTCTATCTTACTTTATGTTACATTACCATGTGGTCTTTATCTTACTTTATGTTACATTACCATGTGGTCTTTATCTTACTTTATGTTACCATTACCATCTGGTCTCTATCTTACTTTATGTTACATTACCATGTGGTCTTTATCTTACTTTATGTTACCATTGCCATGTGGTCTTTATACTTTTATGTTACCATTACTGTGTGGTCTTTATACTTTATGTTACCATTACCGTGTGGTCTTTATACTTTATGTTACCATTACCATGTGGTCTTTATCTTACTTTATGTTACCATTAGCATGTGGTCTTTATCTTACTTTATGTTACCATTACTGTGTGGTCTTTATACTTTATGTTAACATTACCGTGTGGTCTTTATACTTACGTTACAATCACCATGTGGTCTTTATCTTACTTTACGTTACCATTACCATGTGGTATTTATCTAACTTTATGTTACCATTACCATGTGGTCTTTATCTTACTTTATGTTACCATTACCGTGTGGTCTTTATCTTACTTTATGTTACCATTACCGTGTGGTCTTTATACTTTATGTTAACATTACCGTGTGGTCTTTATACTTACGTTACAATCACCATGTGGTCTTTATCTTACTTTACGTTACCATTACCATGTGGTCTTTATCTAACTTTATGTTACCATTACCATGTGGTCTTTATACTTTATGTTACCATTACCATGTGGTCTTTATACTTTATGTTACCATTACCATGTGGTCTTTATACTTTATGTTACCATTACCGTGTGGTCTTTATCTTACTTTATGTTACCATTACCATGTGGTCTTTATACTTTATGTTACCATTACCATGTGGTCTTTATCTTACTTTATGTTACCATTACCATGTGGTCTTTATCTTACTTTATGTTACCATTACCATGTGGTCTTTATACTTTGTTACCATTACCATGTGGTCTTTATCTTACTTTATGTTACCATTGCCATGTGGTCTTTATCTTACTTTATGTTACCATTACCATGTGGTCTTTATACTTTACGTTACCATTACCATGTGGTCTTTATCTTACTTTATTTCACCATTACCTTGTGGTCTTTATACTTTATGTTACCATTACCATGTGGTCTTTATCTTACTTTATGTTACCAATACCATGTGGTCTTTATCTTACTTTATGCCACCATTACCATGTGGTCTTGATCTTACTTTACGTTACCATTACCATGTGGTCTTTATCTTACTTTATGTTACCATTACCATGTGGTCTTTATCTTACTTTATCATGTGGTCTTTAACTTACTTTATGTTACATTACCATGTGGTCTTTATCTTACTTTATGTTACCATTACCATGTGGTCTTTATCTTACTTTAACATGTGGTCTTTAACTTACTTTATGTTACCATTACCATGTGGTCTTTATACTTTATGTTACCATTACCATGTGATCTTTATACTTTATGTTACCATTACCATGTGGTCTTTATACTTTATGTTACCATTACCGTGTGGTCTTTATCTTACTTTATTTCACCATTACCATGTGGTCTTTATACTTTATGTTACCATTACCATGTGGTCTTTATCTTACTTTATGTTACCAATACCATGTGGTCTTTATCTTACTTTATGCCACCATTACCATGTGGTCTTGATCTTACTTTACGTTACCATTACCATGTGGTCTTTATCTTACTTTATGTTACCATTACCATGTGGTCTTTATCTTACTTTACCATGTGGTCTTTAACTTACTTTATGTTACATTACCATGTGGTCTTTATCTTACTTTATGTTACCATTACCATGTGGTCTTTATCTTACTTTATGTTACCATTACCATCTGGTCTCTATCTTACTTTATGTTACATTACCATGTGGTCTTTATCTTACTTTATGTTACATTACCATGTGGTCTTTATCTTACTTTATGTTACCATTACCATCTGGTCTCTATCTTACTTTATGTTACATTACCATGTGGTCTTTATCTTACTTTATGTTACCATTGCCATGTGGTCTTTATACTTTTATGTTACCATTACTGTGTGGTCTTTATACTTTATGTTACCATTACCGTGTGGTCTTTATACTTTATGTTACCATTACCATGTGGTCTTTATCTTACTTTATGTTACCATTAGCATGTGGTCTTTATCTTACTTTATGTTACCATTACTGTGTGGTCTTTATACTTTATGTTAACATTACCGTGTGGTCTTTATACTTACGTTACAATCACCATGTGGTCTTTATCTTACTTTACGTTACCATTACCATGTGGTGTTTATCTAACTTTATGTTACCATTACCATGTGGTCTTTATCTTACTTTATGTTACCATTACCGTGTGGTCTTTATCTTACTTTATGTTACCATTACCGTATGGTCTTTATACTTTATGTTAACATTACCGTGTGGTCTTTATACTTACGTTACAATCACCATGTGGTCTTTATCTTACTTTACGTTACCATTACCATGTGGTCTTTATCTAACTTTATGTTACCATTACCATGTGGTCTTTATCTTACTTTATGTTACCATTACCATGTGGTCTTTATCTTACTTTATGTTACCATTACCATGTGGTCTTTATCTTCCTTTATGTTACCATTACTGTGTGGTCTTTATACTTTATGTTAACATTACCGTGTGGTCTTTATACTTACGTTACAATCACCATGTGGTCTTTATCTTACTTTACGTTACCATTACCGTGTGGTCTTTATACTTACGTTACAATCACCATGTGGTCTTTATCTAACTTTATGTTACCATTACCATGTGGTCTTTATACTTTGTTACCATTACCATGTGGTCTTTATCTAACTTTATGTTAACATTACCATGTGGTCTTTATACTTTGTTACCATTACTGTGTGGTCTTTATACTTTATGTTACCATTACCGTATGGTCTTTATCTTACTTTATCTTACTTTATGTTACTATGTTACTGTCTATTTACGTTACTTTTGACATCCACTACTTCTAATAATTAACCTCTACTTCCTTAAGTTCTAACTACTACAACTTCAAACAACTTCCTTAAGTACTAATCATTACTACTACAACAACTACAACTTCTCAATTAATAGATATTTGCCTAAAAATACGCTTAATCATTCTGAATTCAAGTGGTTTCAGTAGAAGAGACACAAACGTGTACTTTCAGGTGTACTTAGTCCGACCTTGTTGAAGTACTTGAGGAGGAGCTCAGTGATTTGGGGCGGGGTCAGCTCCTGCAGGCGTCTGTGGACAGTCCTCAGGTGGGTCTCCTCTCTGCGGCTCCAGCTGTGGGACGACCACTGTTTCCTCTGGACGCACTGGGTTTTGAACTCCAGAGCTGTGTCCAGTGTCTCCAGAGCCTCCTCCAGCTCCAGCAGCCGGCGCTCCTCCTGGACACATAAGACATAAGACAGAGGGAGTGGACGCGCGGGAGGAGTGGGACGCGCGAGGGGAGTGGACGCGCGGGAGGAGTGGACGCGCGGGAGGAGTGGACGCGCGGGAGGAGTGGGACGCGCGAGGGGAGTGGGAAGCGCGAGGGGAGTGGACGCGCGGGAGGAGTGGACGCGCGGGAGGAGTGGACGCACGGGAGGAGTGGACGCGCGGGAGGAGTGGGACGCGCGGGAGGAGTGGACGCGCGGGGGGAGTGGGACGCGCGAGGGGTGTGGGACGCGCGAGGGGAGTGGAAGCACTGGAGGAGTGGGACGCGCAAGGGGAGTGGGACGCGCGAGGGGAGTGGGACGCGCGAGGGGAGTGGAAGCACTGGAGGAGTGGGACGCGCAAGGGGAGTGGGACACGCGAGGGGAGTGGGACGCGCGAGGGGAGTGGAAGCACTGGAGGAGTGGGACGCGCAAGGGGAGTGGGACGCGCGAGGGGAGTGGGACGCGCGAGGGGACGCGTAGGAGGAGTGGGACACGCAGGAGGAGTGGGACGCGCGAGGGGAGTGGGACGCGCGAGGCGAGTGGGACGCGCGAGGCGAGTGGGACGCGCGAGGCGAGTGGGACGTGCGAGGGGAGCACTTGGTTGTGTCATGTACCTCCGGGGGGAGCACTTGGTTGTCCTGTAGCTGTTGCTCCAGAGCGTCCCGTCTCCGCTGGAGTCCGTCCCGCTCCTGTCTCAGTTCCTCCACAGAAACGCCCTCAGCTCGTCCCACGTCGGTCTCCTCAATCTTCTCCTCCAGATGTTCTAACTGCACCGACATGCGCAGCAGGTCCCGGCTCAGCACCTGCGATCACGACGCGGCTTTAGCTTTATCAACGTTCAAAGCCGGTGCCAAATACTGACCCACATCATTTACACATCAACTGTAACTAAGAAGGATTTTGTTGCCACAGGAGATTAAGTCATTGGGAACGTTTACAGAGCCGCGAAACTGACATGTTATTATGTGCCGCGGCTCCTGAAACTGCTGGGCTATTTGACCGCGCCGGGTTAGGGTCAGGGTCAGGGTCAGGGTTAAGGTCAGGGTTAGGGTCAGGGTCAGGGTTAGGGTTAGGGTTAAGGTTAGGGTTAGGGTCAGGGTCAGGGTTAGGGTTAGGGTTAAGGTTAGGGTTAGGGTCAGGGTCAGGGTTAGGGTTAGGGTTAAGGTTAGGGTCAGGGTCAGGGTTAAGGTCAGGGTTAGGGTCAGGGTCAGGGTTAGGGTTAGGGTTAAGGTTAGGGTCAGGGTCAGGGTTAAGGTCAGGGTTAGGGTCAGGGTTAGGGTCAGGGTTAAGGTCAGGGTCAGGGTTAAGGTCAGGGTCAGGGTTAGGGTCAGGGTTAGGGTTAAGGTCAGGGTTAAGGTCAGGGTTAGGGTTAAGGTTAAGGTCAGGGTTAAGGTCAGGGTCAGGGTTAGGGTTAGGGTTAGGGTTAAGGTTACAGTTAGGATTAAGGTTAGGGTCAGGGTTAGGGTTAAGGTCAGGGTCAGGGTTAAGGTCAGGGTCAGGGTTAAGGTCAGGGTTAGGGTCAGGGTTAGGGTCAGGGTTAAGGTCAGGGTCAGGGTTAAGGTCAGGGTCAGGGTTAGGGTTAGGGTCAGGGTTAGGGTTAAGGTCAGGGTTAAGGTCAGGGTCAGGGTTAGGGTTAGGGTTAGGGTTAAGGTTACAGTTAGGATTAAGGTTAGGGTCAGGGTTAGGGTTAAGGTCAGGGTTAGGGTCAGGGTCAGGGTTAGGGTTAGGGTTAAGGTTAGGGTCAGGGTCAGGGTTAAGGTCAGGGTTAGGGTCAGGGTCAGGGTTAGGGTTAGGGTTAAGGTTAGGGTCAGGGTCAGGGTTAAGGTCAGGGTTAGGGTCAGGGTTAGGGTCAGGGTTAAGGTCAGGGTCAGGGTTAAGGTCAGGGTCAGGGTTAGGGTCAGGGTTAGGGTTAAGGTCAGGGTTAAGGTCAGGGTTAGGGTTAAGGTTAAGGTCAGGGTTAAGGTCAGGGTCAGGGTTAGGGTTAGGGTTAGGGTTAAGGTTACAGTTAGGATTAAGGTTAGGGTCAGGGTTAGGGTTAAGGTCAGGGTCAGGGTTAAGGTCAGGGTCAGGGTTAAGGTCAGGGTTAGGGTCAGGGTTAGGGTCAGGGTTAAGGTCAGGGTCAGGGTCAGGGTTAAGGTCAGGGTCAGGGTTAGGGTTAGGGTCAGGGTTAGGGTTAAGGTCAGGGTTAAGGTCAGGGTCAGGGTTAGGGTTAGGGTTAGGGTTAAGGTTACAGTTAGGATTAAGGTTAGGGTCAGGGTTAGGGTTAAGGTCAGGGTCAGGGTTAAGGTCAGGGTCAGGGTTAGGGTTAAGGTCAGGGTCAGGGTTAAGGTCAGGGTTAGGGTTAAGGTTACGGTTAGGATTAAGGTTAGGGTCAGGGTTAAGGTCAGGGTCAGGGTTAATGTTAGGGTCAGGGTTAAGGTTAGGGTTAGGGTCAGGGTTAAGGTCAGGGTCAGGGTCAGGGTTAGGGTTAGGGTTAGCCATGAGGCTATATGGCCGTGCCGCGGCTCCCGAAACTGCTGGGCCATTTGATCTGCAGCCACGGCCTAAATCATGAGAAGAGGATTCACCGTGAGAACCGTTTTTACTCTGTTTATGACACAAAGAGAAACTATATTGTCTGATAGAAATTTGACGTGGCCTGAGACACTTCTATTAAGATTATTAAGGTCAGACAGAGACACATTTAAGTGTTTCTCCTCCTCAGTTTGTGTTCGGGCCATGGCTCATGTTCAGCTTTAGGCTCACACACAGGACTTAGGCCTAGCACCACGTTAAAACATACTGTGTAACGTTTGTGCGATTAAGAATAAGACAACATTACACGGTAAAAACAATATTTCAATTGAATGTGTCCACCTCATATCTGGGGACACAAAATTATATAAAAATACAAATTCTACACACTCCCCTTTAAAAACCTCTAACGATGTGGAGGCCTCTGAATTTGTCCTCTTTTATTCCCTTTTCTCAACAACTGATCAAAACAAACTCTTAAACGCTTGGGCACTTTAAATATATGAAAGGAAGCAAAAACATACTTAATTTTAAGGGTTAGACGTGCACTTCTGTAAATATTTAACTCTACAGGTGTCTAAAACTCATATATTCACTTTACAAAGAGCTCAGGCATTTTTTTTTTTTACCTCCAACATGTTCAAAAACAGCTTCAGTTTGAGGTGGAGCTCATTTTATTTTGAAAGTTTTATTTTAAATCAGTCTCTCTCCTGGTCTTATGCGAGCGGACCTGACTGGAGCGCAGCCTCTTGTCCTGCAGCCGGTCCCTCTGCTGCAGACACGCCTCTCGTCTCTCCTGGACCTCGGCTCTCCCCCTCTGCTCCTCCTCCAGCTCCTTCTGCTCGGCCCGCCACTGAAGAACCTGCTCCTCCGCCTCCTCCAGCCAGTCCCCGACCGCCCGCTGCGCCACATTCAACAAAAAACATAATCAACAAGAAAGAGAAAGAAAGGTCGGGTTACGCAGCTCTGACGTACCTGTCCTTTTGGGCCGTCCTCCTCGTTTCGTTTGCTCGCCGAGGCTCGGACCTGTGAAACGTAGACCGCCAAACCCGTATTTAGGCGTGTGACTGAGCGAAGGGAAGGAAACAGGGTCCTTACCGGGCGCGTTTCGGCCTCTGGACTCTCTTGCGCGGCGCGGGCCTGCAGCGCTGCCCTCTGCTGGCGCACGTGCTGCAGACTGTGGAAGGTCTGCGCTCGGATCTGCCGGTTCTGCAGCGAGATCTTGGCCAGCGCTCCCCCTCTGTCGTCCGAACTGCGACCGCCGTCTCCGTCCACCGTCTGGGACAATCTATCTGTCCGACCAAACACAACGGAGTTCATGTTTATCGGAGTTTACGCACGGTGAATGAATCCCGACTTGATCAACGTTCTAGATCGAACGAGAACGGTGGCTCGAGTTCTGGAGTGACCTCTATAAAGGTCAAAAGAGTCACAGGATCTTTTCTTCTGGAGAGTTCCATAGTAAAGCATTAAACAAATCTTCCTTGCTTTTATTGTTATTATTATCAAAAAATTGCTTGGCGGCATCACCGTGGATACGTTTAATGCCATGAAGTGGAACATTTCCACCAGAAGGTACTCCACAAATCATCTCTAAGTTCTGTCTCGATCACCATCAGAACGACTGTGAGCCGTGACCAGGACGTGAGAAGCTAAACTGTCATTCCCTCTGCAGCCAGTAGATGGAGCCTTACTGTGCCTTTAGAGAGTTAAAAAAACTGCTAACGAGGTATGCAACGATTAATTGTGACTGTAAATAGAAATCATGGTTGTATTTTGATGATTATACTCGTTATCTGGACTGTACGTAGTAAAATACATACAAGAAAGAGCTTTTAACGACAAAGACAGTGGCATTATTCAATCAAA
The DNA here is from genome assembly GCF_026437365.1 of Eucyclogobius newberryi. Taxonomy (NCBI): domain Eukaryota; kingdom Metazoa; phylum Chordata; class Actinopteri; order Gobiiformes; family Gobiidae; genus Eucyclogobius; species Eucyclogobius newberryi. Next base: position 7,764,558 of record NW_027316278.1, on the reverse strand, counting down.
ACGAGGTAGAAAGCCTTCAGTCACCTAATTTCAACTTTTTAAACATTTCGATTTAATATTTCTTAACTGAACAACAGACAGTCCATGTAACTTTACAGTAGAAATAACAGTTTGACTTCTAAAACACGTGTTCGTCGCAGTAGTTCACACCTCTGCGTCTGGCATGCCTGTGATTCTTGTATTAGTGGTTCACGTTTCAGTCCGAGCGTGTTTAAAAAGCGCGCGAGGGATTGAACCGCGAACCGTATCACGATCTGATCCGACTCACCGGTTTTGTCCATCTCTCGAATCAGCTCCTCCTTCATTCTGATGATGACGGAGAGGGCGCGAATCCTCCCCTTCAAACTGGACCTGGCTTTGTGGAGCGGCTTTGGCTGTTCATCTTCAAATTCTACGGATAAATAAAGGCGTGTGAGTTAATTGTCATTACCGTGTATTATTCAGGCGTTCTAAGCCTCTTTGAACACCCCAGCGTTGGTGTTTAACGTTGAATAACACAGCTTTAATCTTGTAAATGTTCTTTCCCCCCACATATTGTAGATTACCGTATTTTCCGCACTATAAGGCGCACTTAAAAGCCTTTAATTTTCTCAAAAAAACGTCAGTGCGCCTTATAATCCAGTGCTGCTTATATATGGATGAATTCTGGTTGTGTTTACTGACCTCGAAGCCTTAATACCTCCTCAACCTTAATGCGCCTTATAGTCCGTGCGCCTTATATATGAAAAATGATTAAAATAGACCATTCACGGACAGTGGGCCTTATAATCCAGTGTGCCAGTGTAAAAGCAGCATTTCTGTGGAAGACCAAACCAGAGTGTTTCGACCGTTTAAATATATGGCCCCTTTAAAAATGTATGAGCAAAAGTATTGTAAATTAAAGGTTGAATGGACGATTTTTTGGGCACAAATCTGAGTCTTATTTCCTCGTGGCGTGGACTGCCCATTTGTCCTGCCACGTATCAATCATAAAACGCACCTACCGCTCACCTGCAGCCGCATGCGGTTCGTCCCCACGTTTCCGCGTGCCTAAGCGCATGGATCTATCATAATATAGTTCCCTCAGTGTACGGGGCAAAATGAAGACGGAGAAAGACAGTTCGAGCTGACGCAGAAGAAGACAGAAATCTACGGGAGACGAGAGATGCGATGCGCTCTGTTGCGCTAATAAACAAACGCATTGTTGTATCAGTCCGCACGGGCACTTCTCAAATCGCCGAAAAATCGTCCATTGCGCCTTTAATGAATGGCAGAAAGGAAGTGGAGCACAAGGTGATTTCAATCGAGAAACTGGGAAAAACTCAACTCTATGGACGTGTTATCAGAGCCCAGTTTAAGACGTTTACTATTGATTTAATATGCATTTTTTATGAAGGTAAAATCAAACTTTGGAGGTTTTAATGGACAAATACCCACAGGAATGTTGACCTCACAATCATTTTCCATTTTATACACCGATATAGAACATACTTTACCACAAATTACACTTTTTGTGAGACTTATTTACCCATTTTTAGGCTCGATAATGCAATTAGTTTTTCACTGGAAAATCTAAATTGTTAATTATTGAAAATCTGTTATTGTCTAGTTAATTTGGCCTTCAGTCCAGAATTTAGAACATTCTGATGACGTGATATTTTAAACCTGTTACAGTTTAAAATCCTGATCAGTGTTGAGTCCCGTGAAGGTGTATGGACTTTAAAAACACAGAGGAGCACCGGAGGGGACGACAAAAACACGACTCCAAGCACGTTTCGGACTCTTAAAAACTCAAAATCTGTTTAATAATAATAATAATAATAATAATAATAATAATACATGCCCACATACAACAAATAATGACTTCCTGAATCCTGAATAAAAGTTTAAAATAAAACTTACCATTTGCAGCTTCGTCCGAGTCTTTCTTTGGTCCCATCACTTTCTTCTGTCGACTTGTCCATGTGCGGTTTAGCGAGCGCCTTTTCAACACAAATTCACAGCAGTTTTGCTTATCAACTTTCTCTGTTGCAGCGCCTAGATTATGATTTCCTGATATCGCTTATTATAAACCCACTGAGCCGACACCAAAAGTATAATGCACATATCAGATCAATAACGGATGAAATAATTACAGAAAAAGGATGAAATTGCTTTACCTGAACCCCATTTTACTCTGAAACCCCTCCTCCTCCTCTTCCTCTTCTTCCTCTTCCTTATATGGACTCGATTCGTGGTTCCTCGGTTCTATAAAAGGGCTGTACACTTCCTGCTTCCTGTCCAGCGCGTCCAATAGGAGCAGTCCTCTCATTTTAAAGGCGGCCATGACCCGCTCCAGTGAGAAGTGCGGCGGGCTGGAGTGGATCTGGACACACCCGACAGGAAGGGGATTATTACATGTTGACATAAAAACAAAACAAAAAAACACTTGAATATGGCGTCTGTCTCCCTCTGCTGGCCACAGTGAGGATCTATGGGCAAGGCAAGTTTATTTGTAGAGCACATTTCATTCACAAGGCAATTCACACGCTTCACACGACAGGAAAAAATGCATTAAAATCACAAAGAAATGACAGACCAGATACATAGCATTCCAGACACTCTTTCCCATATTTATTTGACATTGCAGCGTGACAGGCGTCTCCGGGATGGACACATCACTTTTAGTTTGATTCTTTCCCATATCAGCGCACTATCTATGCATTTTGAACAGATTCATTTGCGCTGCCTCTCATCCCGATTCCACACGAAACTGTCCTGTCTATTAAAGCCTTCAGGACAGAAAATCCTTTAGATAAAAAGAAAAGAGAAATTGGCAGCTTCCTCTTGTGATAGCGTCTGCTTCACGCTGAAGACATATTAATACTGTCAAGCTGTTAAAAGAGGGTGTGGCTATTTCAATCTGTCACAACATTCCTGGCTCTCGCAAACCCTTTGGCACTCGGTGATGTTCACATGGATGAATGTTTGGACATGTGCACGGCGTTAGAACACTTTATTCAGATGGTGAAGCAGGGTGGGCCGCCAAGGCGCAGGGTGTGCCACCAACGCGCAGGGTCCAACGCACAGGGTGGGCCGCCAACGCGCAGGGTCCAACGCGCAGGGTGGGCCGCCAACGCGCAGGGTCCAACGCGCAGGGTGGGCCGCCAACGCGCATTCACTCTCAATCTCAGTATCAGGCTCTTTCCTCATGGTTTTCAAGAGATAGAATGTTTTACACTTAGATGCAGAAAGCGAGCCGTGTGTGTGCGAAACGTCTCATGACTTGTACTGTAGCGAGCCGTGTGTGTGCGAAACGTCTCATGGCTTGTCCTGTAGCGAGCAGTGTGTGTGTGAAACGTCTCATGGCTTGTACTGTAGCGAGTCGTGTGTGTGTGAAACGTCTCATGGCTTGTACTGTAGCGAGCAGTGTGTGTGAAACGTCTCATGGCTTGTACTGGTGCGAGCCATGTGTGTGTGAAACGTCTCATGACTTGTACTGTAGCGAGCCGTGTGTGTGAAACGTCTCATGGCTTGTACTGTAGCGAGCCGTGTGTGTGTGAAACGTCTCATGACTTGTACTGTAGCGAGCCGTGTGTGTGTGAAACGTCTCATGGCTTGTACTGTAGCGAGCCGTGTGTGTGTGAAACGTCTCATGGCTTGTACTGTCAAGTTGTGTGTCTGAATTTGTGTTTTCTTTTTACCTCGGCCTTAGCACAAGGAACGAAATGTAGCTATTGTGCTAACTGCCCATATTTACACTGACGCTGCTGCTGACACATTGTTTCATATGCACAGTCCTAATTATAAAAATAATAAAAATATCAAGGCCTTTGTCTGGAAGCAAAATGAAGGAAGCGTTTGATGATAAACTAAAAACTATGTTAAACTCTGGCAACCTGAGTACTCACATTATTAGAAGACGATGCATGAGCAGGTTTTTGATGACATATAAACCGAACTGTATAATCCATAATTATGACGCCGCCACACTGTGTGTGTGTCATAATTATGACAGGACAGTACCTTCCTGAGCGGCCGCGGAGCACTGCTCTGTCGGGGCAAAGAGACACTCTGAGCTCTCCTCTCTGAGCTCGCACTCGAGCTGCTTTCTCTGGTCCCCAAAGCAGTGGACTTGACTCCCCGAAGGCGGTCGATCGCGATCTGCTGGTTCACCAACTGCTCAGTCTGGAACGAATGAACAGACGAGGGAGGAGGAAGTCAAACGTGAAGTGGCCCACTTCCCACCTCTCCATGTAAATAATGACGGAAAGTCTTGTTATTTTTTTGGGGACGTTCACCTTGATGTGATTCTGCTCGCGCTGCTCCTCCAGTTCCTCCAGGTGAGCTTTGCATTCCTGGTTCATTTGTTCGATCTTCTGGTGTAACAGTCTGACCTCCGCCTCGTTCTTCTGCATCATCTCTTCCGCCGTCTCCAGAGCTCCCTGAAACATCAAACACGTTCAAAACAGCAGCAGAGGACTCGGTTTCCCTTCATTCAAAAGCTAAAACACGATGGGTGCTGGTGCTGAGTGTGTTGAGCAGGATCAGAACGAGTTGGGAAAAAATATAGGAACTTGACAATCCATCTGAATAATAGATCTGCTTTTGACACTAATGTAAATAAGTACAATTACATAGCTAGAACTATTCAAATTACAAGTACAAGTGCAAGAGCATGTTTAAAAATCCCCAAAATGACCGAAACAAATCCCCTCAATCACAGCAAGCTTTTTGGAATATCGTTTCCACCGCGGCTGTTCTTAAGTTGCTTTAGATCAATATTGTGTAAAGATCCTCACATGTGATTTATTGTTAAGTACCAGAAAAAACAACATGATAACGATCCGCTGTTACCTTCAACACGTCCTCGCTGCGTGTCTGCTTCTCATCTTCGCCCTCGTCTCTAGTTCGACACACGTCCCTCTTCGTCCTGAGCCTTTCCTGCCACTTCTCCAGCCTCCGCGTGAAACAAGTGTCGGCAATAGAGGGCGCCGCCTCCGCCAGCAGTGCCCCCGCCTCCTCAGCCAAGTCCAAGTACCTCGGCGTTATACTTTCACCTTCAGCAGCGGCTGGTTCGCAACCCTCTTCTCCATCGCCAGCTTTATTCTTGCCTCGCTCGTTTTGCAGTTCCCTCTGTTTCTCTTCCAGAAGTCCCCTCAGGGTTTGAACTTGGAACTCCAGCTCGCCCACTTTGGCCTCCATGGGGTCCCACCGTGTTCCTTTCCCATCTGCCTCGGCGGACGGCACCGGGTGATTTCTAATGTGCTGCACTCTCGAAGCGAACTGCAGCACGCTCAGGGTTTCTGTCACGCTCCGGTCGGACGGGCTCACACACGCCATCATCAGCGTGTGAGCCCGGCCCCCCAGAGAGTCCCGGAGCAAACGGGTGAGCTTGGCGTCTCTGTACGGGACGTGCTTGGCGTTGCGGATCTGCTTGGGGTCGGTGAGCGCCCGGATGACGTTGCCGAGCGCCAGTAAGCCCGTGTTGATGTGCACGGACTCTTTGAGGTGTGGCCCGGTGTTGCCAGTTTTGCCGGCGCGCTCGGACCCCGCCAGGTCGACCAGGTGGAGTTTGGAGCTGCGCACGGACCCGCCGGACGTTTCGGGGCGATGGACGAGCTGGTGCAGGTTGAGGGTGAGGATGGCGTGCGAGCGACTGGACTGGTTGTTCATGGCGGTGGGGCTAGTGTGGCGGAGGGCGTTTCCCGTCTCCAGAACGCTGAGGAGTTCTTCGGCCGACGCCACCGGGGTCTCTGTGGCTCCGACTACCACTGTGGGCACAAAGCAGGGGAAACGGGCGGCTTAATGACACGTTTTGCCATCGTGCTTTACCTGAACCTCAACCAAGACTTTTAAAGGCTTGTTCAGCCACAGTGTCGCCCAGTGGCTTTCTAAAAGAGACTATTTTTTACGATAGTCCATCATCAAGAACAAAATGAATGGCCATTTGACGGATCCACTAACTTTGGAGAGAGGGATGAGTCAGGGCTGTGTCTGGTCCCCCCTTCTGAAACAATCGATGGTGTTACAATTCACAGGACGGAACATAAAACTGCTTGCTACGACTTGGACAGCCAATCTACTAAATATATCAAATGGGAAAACGAAATAATATTCAATGGGAAAAGGAAGGTCATTCTGTTTTGACTGATGAGGAGTGACTTTTGGAAGAATCTGACCTGTCTTTTCATAACACATGGCTCATTATTCATAGGGAGGGGCTGAATGCTGAAGAAACTGTGGTTGCTGGGAGACAAATCATTGCCATGTGTTTTGGGACTGTCGGGCACAAATTAACAAGGCAATGCAAACTATTTTTGATACCGCCGTCCCACTCGATTTTGGAACAATGATCTGTGTTTAGGCCTCAAACTCCCGCCATAGATAGATATGTTTGGAGTGAACTTCTGGCGGGAAGAAGGCATTCACAAAAAAGGATGACACAAACTGCTCAGATGATTAAGGACTGGACAGACATCATACCTGACCCTATGGAAGAAATAACCGAAACAAAATAATTAACAATGGAATAAATCGTGGGGCTCGCCTTTCTTTGCATTGGCCAGTTTGTTTTATGTTATGATGTATTTTTGTTGTTTTATATATATTTTTTGAATAAATTGTAGCCTGTTGATGGCGCTGAATCCCATTTTTCCTCTGTGGTCAAATCCAAACTGTAGCGAGTCAGCAGTGACGCTTTAGAGACAAAGTCCTGATTCAAGCATTTAACTGTGGAAAGTCTGTGAAAAGTATGTTCTCCGTGGCAGGAGCAAAAAGTTGAGTGTGAAATGGTGATCGTCTTTCAGGCTTGCAGTGCGCTCAGGTGGTGTCTCCAGAGTGTCTCCAGAGTGTCTCCAGAGTGTCTCCAGAGTGTGTCTCCAGAGTGTCTCCAAAGTGTGTCTCCAGAGTGTCTCCAGAGTGTGTCTCCAGAGTGTGTCTCCAGAGTGTCTCCAGAGTGTCTCCAGAGTGTCTCCAGAGTGTCTCCAGAGTGTGTCTCCAGAGTGTCTCCAAAGTGTGTCTCCAGAGTGTCTCCAGAGTGTGTCTCCAGAGTGTGTCTCCAGAGTGTGTCTCCAGAGTGTCTCCAGAGTGTGCCTCCAGAGTGTTTCCAGAGTGTCTCCAGAGTGACTCCAGAGTGTCTCCAGAGTGTTTCCAGAGTGTGTCTCCAGAGTGTGTCTCCAGAGTGTGTCTCCAGAGTGTCTCCAGAGTGTGCCTCCAGAGTGTCTCCAGAGTGACTCCAGAGTGTCTCCAGAGTGTGTCTCCAGAGTGTGTCTCCAGAGTGTGTCTCCAGAGTGTCTCCAGAGTGTTTCCAGAGTGTCTCCAGAGTGTCTCCAGAGTGTGTCTCCAGAGTGTCTCCAGAGTGTGACTCCAGAGTGTGTCTCCAGAGTGTGTCTCCAGAGTGTCTCCAAAGTGTGTCTCCAGAGTGTGTCTCCAGAGTGTCTCCAGAGTGTGTCTCCAGAGTGTTTCCAGAGTGTCTCCAGAGTGTCTCCAGAGTGTGTCTCCAGAGTGTCTCCAGAGTGTGACTCCAGAGTGTGTCTCCAGAGTGTGCCTCCAGAGTGTTTCCAGAGTGTCTCCAGAGTGTGTTTCCAGAGTGTCTCCAGAGTGTCTCCAGAGTGTGTCTCCAGAGTGTCTCCAGAGTGACTCCAGAGTGTGTCTCCAGAGTGTCTCCAGAGTGTGTCTCCAGAGTGTCTCCAGAGTGTGCCTCCGGAGTGTCTCCAGAGTGTCTCCAGAGTGTCTCCAGAGTGTCTCCAGAGTGTTTCCAGAGTGCCTCCAGAGTGTCTCCAGAGTGTCTCCAGAGTGTCTCCAGAGTGACTCCAGAGTGACTCCAGATTGACTCCAGAGTGTCTCCAGAGTGTGTCTCCAGAGTGTGTCTCCAGAGTGTGTCTCCAGAGTGTGTCTCCAGAGTGTCTCCAGAGTGTGTCTCCAGAGTGTGTCTCCAGAGTGTTTCCAGAGTGTGTCTCCAGAGTGTGTCTCCAGAGTGTCTCCAGAGTGTCTCCAGAGTGTGTCTCCAGAGTGACTCCAGAGTGTGTCTCCAGAGTGTTTCCAGAGTGTCTCCAGAGTGTCTCCAGAGTGTGTCTCCAGAGTGTCTCCAGAGTGTGTCTCCAGAGTGTCTCCAGAGTGTGTCTCCAGAGTGTTTCCAGAGTGTCTCCAGAGAGTCTCCAGAGAGTCTCCAGAGTGTCTCCAGAGTGTGTCTCCAGAATGTGTCTCCAGAGTGTCTCCAGAGTGTTTCCAGAGTGTCTCCAGAGTGTCTCCAGAGTGTGTCTCCAAAGTGACTCCAGAGTGTGTCTCCAGAGTGTCTCCAGAGTGTCTCCAGAGTGTGTCTCCAGAGTGTGCCTCCAGAGTGTTTCCAGAGTGTCTCCAGAGTGTGTCTCCAGAGTGTGTCTCCAGAGTGTGCCTCCAGAGTGTTTCCAGAGTGTCTCCAGAGTGTGTCTCCAGAGTGTGTCTCCAGAGTGTGTCTCCAGAGTGTCTCCATGGAAATAATGATTTTATAGTTGACAAGCCGGAGATTATTTTTTAGATTAATCCAACAATTTTTTCTATTGTAAATTCAGATTTTTTTTTTATTTATTTTTTTCCCAAATAAAGGTTGAAATGTAAAAGGTGAAATGACTGAAGGTCTGAAGAGTCTGTACTGTCCAGACAACAATTTGTATTATTTTAATAGTCGACTAGTCACGATTATTCCGATTAATAGTCTATCATAATAATAGGATGGTATTGCTTTGGCTGGAATGTCCCACTGACACATAAAACACATCCATCACTGTCGGAGAGGAGCGGCTGATGATTCCAGGTCAAATCTGCGAGTCACATTAACGCCACTCACTGTGTCAATATTCATAAATAATCGTGAGGCTAAAACGTGACATTATAATTCAAAGGGACGGCTGTGTTCACCGGTGTTTCCTTTGTCGTCCTCTCTGATGTGCAGGGCCTTGTGCTCCGTGGGCAGGTCCAGCAGGTCCCTCAGCTCCTCCAGGTACAGCTCCAGGTACGACAGGGTCACCGTGTGGGCCGCCGCCGCCTCGCCGCCCTCGTCCAGCAAGCAGAAGAGGTCATGGGCCACGCGGTCGATCAGCCCCCCCTCCGCGGCTGACGGCAGAACACATTCACATCTACAACGTGGTATTCTCGGGCTGCACGCTCATTTGACATCACACTATTCTCATTTAATCAGAATCAGGTTTATTGCCGTCAATGAACAAAATCACAAACATAGTAACTTGTCTTGGTGATTCGGTGCAACACAAAACAATAAAACAATGAACGATGAATTAGTCTTAACAATAAGCTATCAGAATAACAATAACAATAAAAAATAGGCTTAATATGTACACAAATCAACAGTTGTACAGATATACAAATGTAGTGCAGAATATATCTTATTTAATTTTTTTCTGTCTATTCCTTATTAAGAATATAAGTATTAATGATTTGTTCTTTTACTTCTGTACCTACTTGAGTTGCAACATTGTGTGGACAAATAAAGTCTTATCTTAGCTTATAATCTGGACATTAACCAAAACAAGACACTGGTCACGTCTCACTGGACAATGACGAGGACAATCTAAGACCAACACAGTGCGAACATCTCGAAACTGAAGTTTGAACTGAAGTAAAAAATGACTGACGTTAACCTTTGTACGAGTTCAACTTCATGCCAAGGTCTGTTATTACATGAGTGTCGTCCCACCTGCCCCTCTGCCACCTGCCCCTCTGCCACCTGTCCCGTGCCACCTGCCCCTCTGCCACCTGCCCCTCTGCAACCTGCCCCGCGCCACCTGCCCCGCGCCACTTGCCCCGCGCCACCTGCCCCGCACCACCTGCCCCTCTGCCACCTGCCCCGTGCCACCTGCCCCTCTGCCACCTGCCCCGTGCCACCTGCCCCGTGCCACCTGCCCCGTGCCACCTGCCCTTCTGCCACCTGCCCCTCTGCAACCTGCCCCGTGCCACCTGCCCCGTGCCACCTGCCCCGCGCCACTTGCCCCGCGCCACCTGCCCCGCGCCACCTGCCCCGCGCCACTTGCCCCGCGCCACCTGCCCCGCGCCACCTGCCCCGTGCCACCTGCTCTGTGTCCCCCCCACCCCACCCCACACCACTCCACTCCACACCGTTACACCTGCGTTACACTTGCGTTACACCCATAAAAAGCAGACTGTATCTCCCTCCTTCTCACCCGGGCCGCCTCCCTCCAGCGTGTACGTCTTCCCGGAGCCCGTCTGGCCGTAGCAGAACACCGTGGCGTTGTATCCCCGCAGCAGCGCGTCCAGCAGCGGCCGGACGCACTCGGCGTACACCGCGTCCTGGCCGCACTCCGGCCCGAACGCGCGGTGGAAGGCGAAGGTCCTGTCGTCGCGGTCCGAGCCGAGCGTCACGCGCGCGGACCCGGGCGCCGCTCTCACGCACGCCCGGTGCCCGTGGAGCGTCTCCTTGGGCAGCAGCGGCCGGACGCGCACCGCCACCTTCACGCACACGTCGGCCATGGTCACACCGGCGTCGCGCGTGGGAAAAACGACGCGCTCCTGCTAATAATTCGGAGCTATTTGACGTCCATTCAAATAGTTCAAACCACACGCCATCTACGTGTGGTTTTGTTTACACTCGAGCGTCGTAATCGGCCCTAAATTACCGTAATGCAGTGTTTTTTTCCCCTCCCGTGCGCTGTTGTCGGTGTCACTCACGGGAAAACGGTGTGTCCCATTTGTCCCACGTTTGGTTTGTTGTGTGTGGTCGGTTGTCATGGTAACGGCGCCGCGGTACCGTTGGAGAGAAGATCGGCGGCGGAAGTTTGGAAATGCGTGAGTTACATATGGAAACGGGCCACAGCGCCCCCTGTCGACGAGCCTTCAGCCATTGTAAATACACTATGGAAGTGGTAATATAAAGTGTCTAAATAAATAAGAGTGTCACAATTGTTATTATTATATAGTATAAGAGGTTTTATAAGAGTGTTTTTTTAAATAATGTATCTGTTTTTTATTATTACTTCTGTACCTACTTTGTGTTGCAACACTGGAATTTCCCCATTGTGGGACAAATAAAGGCTTATCTTATTTTATCTTAAAAACGGCTGGATTGTGAGCTAAATCTTATGGCATTGAACAGTCGGATTTCTTGGTCCGTTTCAGAAAATGTCAACATCTGAATTTTCACACACATTTCCTCAAATACTAAATAAGATGCTCTCTGTAAATGTTTTATATCTTCTATGTCTACAGAATGAAGCAAGACATAAAACCTGGCTCAATAATTTTCCCCAAATATATAAGTCTATGTCCTAAATATGTGACGTTTGGGCCATTTCTACATATAAAATGTCCCATTAGCAGTGTTTTACTTTAAATGTTTGACTGAAGGCTTAATACTGCAGTAGTACATTTAAAGAAATATACAATGTGTCAAAGTGAGACACTACAGGTAAAACAACATATACATTTTTACCTAGAAATAACATTGTTCAATCAGCCCCTAATTATCTTTTATTATTGCAATTGATCAACTTGCATGCTCAAATTTATCTAGGACATTATAACGTTCTTAAAATGCATTTTTAGAGACATAAAGTTCAGCCCTTAAGTAGAACCTACACACACCAAACTTTATATTATTAATATTTTAATGGATCACACTAAAGGATTTGCTGACATCTAATACTTACCCTGATTTATTATTTATTTATTATTTTAACTCCAAGAAATTGGGCAACATTTTCAGTAATATTTAGTACTTTACTCAAATAGATATCCCAAACTCCCACTGTAATTGTCTTATATCTAATACAACAACAAATTAAGCAAGATGTTTAAATGTGTAATTTTTCCGATTTATGTCCCAAATATGTTCAATTTGGGCAATTCTTACATTTATGCAAGTAAATGGTAGAATCTTCAAATTGATAGCTTTAAACTTTATTTACTTTTACTTTTCCCCTGCAGTGTCTTGCCTTGAGTATGTATATTTTTTTTGTGGTTCGCTGGGGGCCCCTGGGCGCCTCGGCCTATGAACCAGTGCTGTAGGTCATTCATACTTCATTTGACACCTGTCAAAAGTAAAAGGATTAAACCATAAAATTAATCTTTTGACCAGATTTCTCCATCTGTTCCAGAGTCTCCCAATCTTGAATCCCAACCAGCTGATTGATGAGTGGAATAAAAAGATATCAAGATTTGTATGTGAAGACAAAAGCCACGTATCTGGTTCAAAACTCTAACACTATCAAAAGGAAAAGGAGGCTGGTGTTTGACTTGACTGAAAAATTAAAACATGGAAAGATACTGAGAGTAATGTTGTGCCGGGGATTCCTGTGCAGGCTTTACTGGCAGATCAAAGAAGGTTGAGCCATTTGGAGGAAGTTAAGGGTAAAATCTGTGCTTACAACATGGAAATAACTAATCAAAACACATAACCTAAACAAAGATGCTAAAATTATAAATTGGATGGCTTATAACTGCAGGGTAATTATATTTGTTTCTTGCTCACACATTTGTTCCAAGATGTAATGTATATCTGGGACTAGCCATTACATTGGACAAGACGTGTAGCATTTTTGGTAGTTAATGTTCATATTTATATTTAAAAGGGCACCATCTGAATCTTGTTCAGCAAAACATTAACATCTACTCAGTCTCATTCTCTGAAGGGGAGTACACAATTCATTGACCGACAATCATAATTCTATAAAAATCAATACAAAGGCTCTATAAAAATTTTATAGAGCCTTTTAAAGCCTTAATGATTTTGTGTGGTTTGATAAACAAAGATATAAAATCAATTAATTGACACGTTCGGTTACACAGGCTGTGCCTGGGCTCAACTTAGTTAAAAGAAATGCTGGTATTAAGAATTAGGTTTTGGGGAATAATTCAAGGGAACCTGTCTTTAAATGCCACTCTGTAAATATCAGCCACTCTCAGGTCTCACGTGTCCAAGGAGGATGTGGAGCGAGGCCTCCCACGTCTTTGCGTTCTCAGAGTCCTTTGCGTCCTTGGAGCTGTCGGGCGCTGATGCTTGAGCAGGTTTAGCATTCGTAGAGTTTGATGAGTCCCGGGTTCGTTGAATTGTGCATTTCTCGATGAAGATGTTCGGGTTGTTTGGTGAAAGCCAGGTTTGGAAGACAATGCAGCCTCCCTGGTGGGGGAGGGGCCCCTGCGGGGGTCCCCGACCCGGTGTGTCGTCCTGGCAGGTCACGATGGAAGAAGAGAGAGGGAGCAGAGCTGAGTCTGCTCTTTTATTGACCTGGGAGGAGTGGCCTAGTGGGAGTGGCTTTAACTCTTGGTCAAACTTATTCTCAGTTTGGGCAAATTTAACTCAAACCAGCAAAAATGACATGTGACCATAATAAAATACACAACATTGTCAACAAACACACATCAATAGCAGGTAATGAGAAAGTACATTAAGTATGACATGAACACACTTCAAACCAGTTCTTATGGCAAACTAAACTAAAACATGATTTAGTCACAAGTTTAGATCACACAGTCAGCATCAAGTTGGTTTAGATGTGAAATATAGTCATTAAGAAACGTAGTCCTGAGGAATGTCTCTTATCAGATTCAGTGGGAAGGGCTCCGGTGAGGACAGTGTCCTCTCCGTGGAGGGTCATTCCTTTACACCCAACACTATGCTTTGATTTCTGCAACAGTGTGTTGAGCTGTGAAAAGATGTTGTCTTTCAATCGTCTTTTTGGGACATATGGGTCCCCTACATAACCAAGGTTTTGCACCTAATAACACAGATTTGAGATTTAAAGTCTGGACAACAAAAGGTATAAACGTTTTCACCAGATTATAAACATAAAGTGAGTTAGTACCAGCCATCAGAATGCAACAGCACCGATAAATGTGTTAGGCCTACTTAACATCTAAATATTTAAACATTTTTCCCATCAATCAAAGCAAAAGGCCCAATGAAGGAATCTTTTTTCCTTCTTTTCTGACTTTGTTCTCAAGGGACAAAAGCTTCTCTCTTGCATCTCAGAAAAACTTGCACCCTTTTATTTCCAAACAGCATCTCTTATGCGACAAAGAGCAAAGAGGAGGATAATAACCCGATCAGATCCATCGTGCTTTTGATCCAAGACGTGCAATGTCCCCGCCTTCTTCAGAATATGTCAGTGTAGTCCCTCTTTCGTCCAGGAATGTTCCATTGTAGAAAAAGATTCAGTTGTAGTCATCTAGTCTTTTTTTTTTTTTTTAATGATATGTTTCGACACTCATCTGAGTCATTCTCAATCTGCAAATCAAGATCGGGAACACAGATATTTATCCTACTCTGGGTAGGCCCTGCCCACCGGACGGGACTCCCTGATAAAAGGTGTTGTTGCTTTCACCAGAAACTAAACCTCTTTGTTTTCTATCAAACTAGCCTCTTTGTTTACTATCAGTCCTTTAATGGACCATCAGCCTCCTATTGTATCTGGCTCACTCTCTCTCCTCCCTGTGTAACTGATTAGCATCTGAATGCCCTGGGTGTCTACCTCTCCAGGGATTCAAAATTCCATTATAAACTGGGCCGCTAAAAAATGCTATAAAGTCGGCAGCTCTATTTTAACTAAAGGCCGTGGCTGCAGAGCCGCGGCGCAGTCAAATGGCCCAGCAGTTTCAGGAACCGCGGCACTGCAATATAACCTCATGGCTAACCCTAACCCTAACCTTAACCCTAACCTTAACCTTAACCTTAAAGGTGCCATAACGTGCTTTTTTTCACGTTTCGTAGTCTATCCTAAGTGTATAATTGATAATAATAAGGGTTGTGCAACACCCTTAACATAATAGTTAAGAAATATCACCCAGACCTTGGACCCCCTCACCAACCCGGAAATGCAAACGGCTTGGTTTGATATTCGCCCCCACCCTTGCGAAGAGCGATCTGGCTCCCCCGCCCAACCCGTGACGTAATCTCAGAGCGCGTGTGTGCCCCGCCCACCCGTGACGTAGTCTCAGAGCGCGTGTGTGCCCCGCCCACCTGTGACGTAGTGTGTGCCCCTCCGCGATGCGCCGCTCTGCGCGACTGAGTGAGAAAGAGTCTAATTTGAGACTGAATAAAAACTGGTGTTGATTCTACAGCGTGCGCAGAACAGATATATCTATAGATCTATATATATATAAAAGTCTTATGTCCATCGCGCTCTTATTTCCTGTTTTTTCGGTATCGGATAGAACTTTTCTCCGTTTATTTTCCCGGTTGCTGCATCAACTGCCACATAAAACTTCACCATTGTGATAATAGTAAAGAGTGTGATATCATTAATGAAGTTTTGGGCCTCTTTGAGCCGTGTTTGGTCGTAAATCGAAGCAGAAAAACTCCGGGGCTTGTAGGGAGACACGAGCCTGCAGCAGCACGGAGCCGGGGGAAGGGGGCGACAGGCGGGAGGCGGGAGGGGAGGGGGGGTGGAGAGGGGGGATGGTGACACGTGCTTGCCCTTATGACGCGGTCTTGCCCCACTGCCCGTCAGTTTGGAGATTCGAGGAAAGGAGATAGTCTGTAGTATAGCTAAAAACTGCGGGAATCAATCAAAAAAAACACTCTGGGTACATATATGAAGCACAAATAGCAATGTAAGAAGGTTAAAAGCTCTGAAAAGTCGATTTTGCATGTTATGGGACCTTTGAGATAGGATAATCCTTTATTGTCCCACATGGGGAAATTTCATTGGTGCAACGCAGGAAGATCCAGAGGAAAAAAACAGATCACTTATAGGAAGTCTGAAAAACACTTTCAGTAGAAGATCTCCTATAAACAAAAACTCCCATAGACAAATAAATAAATACACAAATACATAAATACCATTGCATGTGATCACGACAGTAATTGCACATGAATATGTGTCACGACAGCACATAGATTGCACATGAATTTCACAGTAATTGCACATGAATCACAACAGTAATTGCACATATGACGGAATTGCGTGTCAGTATTAGGTTAGGTTAGTATTGCGAGTGTTCAGGACTAACAGTGTTTGTTATAAAGTCTGACAGCAGCAGGAAGGAAAGACCTACGAAACCTCTCCCTCACACAGCGAGGGTGGATCAGTCTCTCACTGGAGCTGCTCTCCAGAGCGGACAGAGTGTCGGCGCGGTCAAATAGCGCAGCAGTTTCAGGAGCTGCGGCACAAAATAACATGGCAGTTTTGGCCACGCGCCGCGGCTCTGTAGACACTCCCTTAACTAAAACAGTAGGATTATGTCATATGGTGGCGCCCAGACAGGCTTCTGGAATAAGGTGAATATATCTTTATGCTAATTCCACAAAAGTAGGTATTGCAAAATGGTCAGACGATGCCACTTAAAACTATTCCTATTGGCCAATCGTGATGGCTGTTAACCAATAAAAAGCGCTTCTGTGTTGTCAGTCATTCTCTGATCAGCACACTTTCTGGGTCCCTGGGTGTTATTCCACATCCTCCACATCCAGGTAAAATCCCGGTGGCGTTATTGGTTATTTTGTTTTATTTAATTTACTCTAAAGTCAATATTGAAAATCATATTACAACACCCAAACCGTCTCTGCTACATAGGCATGCATATTGAGTTACAAGTAAAGAGGACATCCTTCAAAGAAGTATAAGATCAGAAAACATCTTGTGTAAAGGGGCCTCTAAAGTGTAAAGACATGATAGGTAAGATATACAGAGCAAGACTAATGAAAACACAGATGTGGGTCCTGTCTATATGACCTGAGAAGCTTTGCCTTAAAGGGAGACAAACGCTCTCATAGGTAAAAATATACTTTCAATCCACGACCACGACCCATGCCTCTCCAAACGTATCGGCGTTATCGTTCTGTGTGCCATCTGGGAGCTTGAACTCATCTTTGGGGTTCTTGTTGTAGTTGCCACAAAGGCCACACATCTTTCCCTCGTAAGTGGATGGCACATTGACTTCAACATGAAAGACCGTGTCATACAGCACTGTCAAACCAAAGTCGGTTGCAACAATAATGTTGCGGCCTTCTTGAGTGACGTTTATGCGACCATCATGAAGGGACAGGGGAAGGTTGAAACCTGTGTCATTCACCTGCACAAAATAACCACAAACATTATGTATTAAGTATATATGTTTTAAACAGAAAAAAGTTGAACTTACAATGACTTTCTTGGATCCTTGTTGAATAAAGATATTAAAACCGTAGACAGCCACTCCAACAGACCTTGTCACAGCAAGATTTCCATTTCGAAACCTCCCATTCCCCTGTCTTACAGTGAATGGCGTCAGCTGGTCTTCGACATCATCACAAACCTTGGTCAGAACATAAACGTGGATCCCCTGGAACTCAAATTTGTGTCCATCAAAGGAGGTATAATGTGGGTCACCAGAAGCCACACACTTGGCCCCGGGGTGGCAGCCTTTCACACCGTTCACGAACGTACACGTTTCACCAGAAGGGCACTTGGCTTTTTGACATGAAACTTCTCCCTTCTCTCCACAGGTGCACTTCTCCACACACTTTGGATAGAAGATCTCTCCTCTTCTGTAAACATGTCCATTGTGGGAGCAGCCACAGGCTTCACTAGGCAGGCACACATTCCCATTCCCATTCAGAGGGCCTAGAAATGTGCAAAGAATGAAATAAAAATATCAACTTAGGTTTTTTGCAAACCACAATTAAGTTATTTTCAAATTGTGTATAATTTGTGATACAATTATATTTTCTTGAAAGTTAGTTCATGGTATCAATAAAACAATATTGATTCTAAAACAATAGTGATTACATACCACATTTTTATTTTTTAAATGTTTTGAAACTTTAGGGTGCATTCACAATACACTTTTGATTCAAATCAGGATTTGTTAGTCTGGCTGATTCGGTTCGTCTGGGTAATTGTGAACGCGCAATCGAACTCTGGTGCAGATGGAAAGGTCGGTCTCAGTTCGACTAAATTGAACTCTGGTGCGATTGGTCTGAATTGTAAATGTGAACCGGACCAGCTCAGAGGAAGATACAATGTTCTCAATCAAACTGAATCTGCTCCAATCTGTTTAGTAAATGCAGTCTTAAATTTGGTGTTCATAAATGAGTCTATGTGTGAGTGAGTTACATGTAAACTTCAACTGTCAAGACACAATGGTGGGACTGAATGTGTGAGTCAAAATAGTCACCTTGGATAAAATAAACTCCATTCAGGGAATAATTTACCTGGTTTAATGCATTGTCCTTGTGAACCATATCCGTCCTTTTCGAAAAACCCGATGTCGTACAGACCAAACGAGGGGCCGCTGCTTGAAACTGTGGGGCCGGAACCGTCTCCAGTTACGTTATAGGATATCTGCGCCCATGAATAATCTGTTCCTTCAACTCCTTTCCACTGAACATTTCTGGGCCCCTTTCCATCAAGTTTGATGTCTAACATTTCATTTGTTTTTGCCACAATCAAAGCCTGGTTATCAAACCCGTTTAGACCCTGGAGTCCATATACAGAACAGAAGAGATTTGTGGGTAAAATGTTGATCAAAAATGAGTCAAACATTTGGTGATTGCTGGTAAAAACACCATTGAACATCAGGAGGACTTGGATGGCATGGTCAGCTTCAATGGCCAGTGTTGTGGGGAATTTGTATGTGATTTCCTTTGAATCTCCTTTATTCATTCTAAAAATATTTTTCCCTTTGTCATTTTGGACAGTGACACGAGTACTCTGTGATGCCTGGATATAGACACTGTCAAACTGAGTCTGGATGCTCAGGGGGGGTACAATGTAGTGTGCACCCCATTTGCTAACTGGCAGCAGCTGCTCATAGAGGTGGTTACATCTGCTGAAGCGAGAGATACAAGTGTGACCTGAGAAAACGGCGACTGGTTTTGTGGAGGTAATTTGTGTGCCAGAGAGATCGACCTCACCCTGAAGCTGTACACTTTCAAAAGGCTGAAGATCTATCTGTATTTTGCTGCCTGTTTGGTACTCAACCTCCTGGAATTTAACAGGGGCAATCGGACTGATTTCTACTCTGTTGGGCTCCTTCCCGTTCGTCACTGCAAACTCTGTATACTTGGCATTAGGAGGAGTAAAAATGAAATATTCACTTCCCCATTGAGTAGAAGGCAAAATTACAGAGCTATCAGTAGTATAGTCCTTGTGGTTGAAGGAAGATACAGTGACTGGTGCAGAAGCTTCAATACGGACTGTGTTGGAGGACTTTTTAGTGCCGGACAGCTCTACTGCACTGGGCAGGACGATGGTGACCCCCTTTCCAACCTTTATGTCCCTCACTTCCCGGAACTTTAAAGAGGGCACTTCCACGTTGACTTTGGTGTCAGTGTCAACAGCAATGATGCGCAGTTGGAAGCTCGGGGTGTCATAGTTCGGTCTGTAATTCTGCAAAAACGTGAGGGCAAACTCCTTCCCTGCCCAGGTAAACTGACATGGGCCTAAAAGAAACAAAAAGCAAATATAATCCCATTATAATGAAGAGTTGTTTATGGGGGGAAAAAAACATTACATTGTTCATCTTACATTCTTCATTGGCATTGGAACGAGATCCCTCTCCAATAGAAGAAGAACCTAAAAGAAAAAAAAACATTCAACTCAAACTTTTAAACTTTTGTTAGGCATTATAACAGTGTAATACATTTTGCACATAAATATTTGCACATTTAATTTGATTTAATTTAAATTAATTATTATAATAATTTATTTGTAATATTTGTATCTGCTGCAGTATCCACTGAGCTGAAAGTTGGGGGAGTAACCGGAGCACGCATGGATGAAGTCGAGCAGCGTGTTTCAGACAATATGGACTATCTGCAGACAGGAAGGGCCGAGATGGAGATGCTACGGGCCAGGGTGACGACACTGGAGTCAAAGAACAACTATAGGAAAAATTTGCAGTCCACATCACGTCGTCCTAATCTGAGGTTGTGGACGTAGAAGAAGGAGACAAAGGAAAGGATACAGAAAGCTTTTTGGAGAAGATTATTCCTAAGCTCCATGAAGGCTCAGGAGTTGAAGTCCCTCCCATCACAATCGAAAGAGCACATCACCTGGGCAAACCAAGACCAGTAGCTGATAAACCACAAGGCCTGATAATGAGGTTTCTAAACGATCGTGTAAAGAACGTGTCTTGAAGGCTGCAAGTGTTAAAGGAGACCTCCAGTACAAAAGCAAGTGTGTCCTTCTTTGCTCCAGATATTCCATACGAGGTCTGACAACAAAGGCAAAGGTTCAAGGAAGAGAAAACTGAGACATGGGTTCTCTTTCCCTGCGACTCTGACTTTTGAAGGTAAGAAACACGTGCTCAGAAAACCAGGAGAAGCAGAGGTGCTTTTAAGGATTATGCAAAACACAGAGAACTGAGCAGTACGAAAGATGGTGCCACCAACATGGGATATGTGAATTAGAGTTGTGATCACATGGTGATACATTTCTGCTAATTTGAATCAGAATCAGAATAAGATTTATTGACATTTGTCAATTGGGGTGCAGGTTGGGGTGCACGGTGGCAAAGATGGTTAGTGTTCATTTGTCAATGAACAAAATAGCATAGGAACTTGTCCTGGTGATTCGGTGCAACACAAACAAGAAAACATTGAACAATGAATACAAAACGGCATGATATGTTCTTATCTTATCTTATCTTAATAAAATATAGAGTATAAAGTTATGTAGTGCAATAGGAAGTGGTGATATGTACATAATAAAATATAAAGTTATGTAGTGCAGTGAGTGCAAGGTGCGTAGTGTTCACGTGTTCAACGGCAGAGGGAAAGAAACTGTTCTTGTGACGGGAGGTTCTGGTCCGGATGGACCATAGCCTCCTGCCTGAGGGGAGTGGCCTCCTGCCTGAGGGGAGTGGCCTCCTGCCTGAGGGGAGTGGCCTCCTGCCTGAGGGGAGTGGCCTCCTGCCTGAGGGGAGTTGCTCAAATAGTCCGTGTCCAGGGTGAGATGAGGGTGATCCGACCTGCTCGTCCGATCACCTTCTCAGCAGAGCGCATAATGCACTGTAGTCTCCGTTTGTCCCTGGCTGTGGCTCCGGCGTACAACTCGGTGATGGAGGAGGTGAGGATGGACTCAGTGATGGCCGTGTAGAACTGCACCATCATCTTTGCTGTCAGCTTTGCTTTCCTCAGCTGTTAGTTAGAGTTATGGTGTACATTAACCTGGAGCGCCCTCTTGTGGCTCTATTGATTTGTTGTCACACTGTCACTACTTGACACAGAATCACATTCACTCATTTAAACTTAATTTATCACCAAGAAGTGACAAGACAGAAAGCAGAGACCACCTTACATTTACTTACACTATTTTAAGATAGAGACAATTATATTTTAAGATGCTTTTTGAGGCTAAAGTGGAATGGGAAAAATCTCTTTGCCTTTACTGTGGTTTTTTCCTTCTCCGTTTGGCACAGCTCGTGGCATAGACCCTTTGCACACAAGCACTTATATGGATATAAGTGCAACTTTACTCAATTTATGGACAAATAGACTTTTGTAGGTCGTGCATAACGGTGCCTGGAGCCACACCCACCACATATATCGCACTCATTCACAAAGTTCAACTTCAGTCAAAACTGGAACATATGATTAAGTCACGTGGAGGTACATGATGTGAAGGTTTAAAATTCATGAGAACAGTGGTGTTATCTGTTTATCTTTTGTCCTACATTTTTCGATTAATGAACACAAACCACGACAAGAATGTTTTTGATCAGTGTCCATTCCACGAGCTGTGCCATCAGAGCAGTGGAAAGGCACGGCAAGCCAAGCAGAGCGCAGTCGGTCTAGTTGTGTTCGGTTTCTACAAACCCACACCCAGAGCCTCTCTCCTGTCAGTGGGGTTGGCTCCACGCAGTACCGGGGGCTCTGCCTGGAGAAGTGGACACGACTTTCTGCAGCACCGTGCAGTGACACCTTCATACTTAGCTGACAAGACACAAACCCATAGTTTGATTAGTCTATGTAGAAGATAATTAGATTATCGCCGTTCCACTTTAGCCTCCAAAACCATCTTCTTGCAGGTCATTCTGCTGCGGCCATTATCCTAAAATAGTGTAAGTAAATGTAGTGTCTATGCTTTCTGTCTCGTCGCTTCTTGATGATAAGTGAAGTTTAAATGTGAGACTGAGATGGTTCTATGTCACGCTCCAGGATAAAATACACCATAACTATTTCAGCCAAGTTTTGAACCAAACGTTCATAAATATATTAGTATCTATACAGATATAAACCACATACTCAAACATGTTGCACCAAATTAAAAAAAAAAACAGCAACTGTATTTTAACAAAGTGAATTTTAAAATATTGTATTTTCATACACTGGAATTTAAACACTGTATTTGAACAAAGTTAATATAAAAACATATTTTTTTACACTGAATTTTAAGACATTGTATTTTTATAAACTGAAATTCACAGTTCAAACTGAATATTAAAGCATTGCATTATTTCCCACTGATTTTTAAATATTGTATTTTTTATATACTGATTTTGTTTTACATCATATTCATATTCAAGTAATAATTTTGCTTGATTGGATGATAAAAAAAATATGTTCACATAATTCAATTTCAAAAATTCAATTGCATAAAGTCAGTGTAAAATAAAGGTTTTGGTAATAAAAACACAAAATAACCATATTCAAATTACCAAATTATTATTAATAAAGATCAACATTTTTTAACACAATTAACTTACAGCTGAGGAAAAGCAGTGCAGCAGACAGCAGCAACAGAGAACCCATGGCTGAAAGACAATACATATATAAGGAGTTAGTATTATTGAATTTAAATGATCAAATGGCATTTATTGAGCTCTTCTTACCTGTTAAGATGCACACGATTGAGAAAATGAATATACATCGGTATATGTAAGATACTGCCACAAAAGGTGTGACCAATCACAGTATGAGTTAGGTTGGACACACCCATTTCCTCCATCACAAATGAGGGCTGAACTTGAGAACGAAAAGCAGCTTTTTCTGTGCGTTTACAAAGGAATAAAGACCATACCGTTAATAACACACCCAGTCACTCTCACGACACCATGTTGGGATTCAGAGCTCAAAGTTTATTTGTAATGGACACAATATATATGCAGTTATATTTAACATATGTATATTCCCATAAGACTTGGTTTGAGATAAATAAATACACAAGAAAAAAATTCCAATTTTAACATATTTATATTTTAGAGAATATCTTATCGTGTTATGCCAGGTCACACAAAATGTTGGAATTTAGCTTATATTGGTTGAGGCAAAACTGTACTGGCAAAAAAATAAACTGTTCAAAGTTGCACAATACTGAGATGTTGGAATATTTGAAAAATAAAAAGGGCTTAAGCGCTCGGGTAAATTAGGGATTTTTCTGCATTTTCCTAAATCCCTCAAGTGCCTGAGTCGTTTTTAGCTTTTCAATGATTCTGATCCCAAATCTGAAGAGTACCTGGGCACAACATGTTTGAAAACACTCGTTTTCCAGTAGCTTTTAGCTTTTGTGAACATGTTGAATTATTATATATAATTCTCATTCTTATCGTGCGTTGCACATGTGCCAATCCTAATTCAAATAAAATGTTTTGTACGCTTGTTCAATGGGACGGTTAGAGCAGAGATGATCAAAGTAAAACTTAAGATGTCTGTCACATAGGAATAACAAATGTGTCAGCACAAGGTATGAAATTATCTTGACTAGAATAAAGTAAATACTGCTCACCCTGTTTAAGTTTGCATTAGCTTTTGTGTCCTTTAATTAATGTGTTTGTTTTAATATCAAGTCTGTGTGTTCAATTGGGCAGAAACTTTTGGGTGGTGCATTTGCAAGTCAAGATACTGAATTGCTGATTTAGCTTAGGTGTGTCCATGGAATTTATAATTAAACATCAAACGCATCAACATCATCATATCAATTAAAAAGGCGGATTTTTGTCCAACTGTCTCTAAAGACAACTCTCCAAATTAAAACCATACTTGTTTTTTAAGTATGTGGATTAAACAGTATACAAAAACTGGGTCTCTGTGTAAAGGTAACATTCTCTATTTTTACCCTCAACAGTCAGAACTACTCTAAGTCTGACTGAACAAAAGTTATACATCTTGGAACATCCACAAAAAAGGGTTTTCTTTATCCTCGCCTACGTTTTTTGTTAACAATGAGGGTGTTTATGGCGGCTGTTTGCATGTGAGGCCTGAAATACACTATATATCATTACAAAAATCAGTTGGTCACTTAAGTTTCAAATGTGAGATTATTATCTGTAGAAACAAGTATTTCACCACACTTTTTGTAATACTTTATCCAGGGGTTGGATAAAAAGACCATTCCCTTGTCCAAATCAATCCAAATTCGACACATTTAGAAAACATTTGATCACTTTTGACTTCTTCAACCTACATACATCAATGAGGGCTCTATTGAAAGTTTACAACTAGGGGAATCTATTTCTTCATACAGAAACACTATATTATGTTATTGAAATTCATATTCCATAAATAAAAACAATTTTTCACAATAGAAACGGATAAAAACAAGTGTTATGTGAGCACGTTTTGCGCACAGAACCATCTCTTTATGACGCATGGCTCTAAAATGGAACTTTTTGGAGAAACCCCATACATATGACACATTCCTGTGCTTGTCTACCCATTGGCTGTTTGTCTGTAGCGTCAAACACAGTCTGTAATCTAACTGGTTGGTTTAGCAAGGGTGGGACTTGTGCGTAATTTGCATCTCTATGTGACACTTCATTGGTTTTACTGGACCGTAGAACTGCCAAAAACCGTCCTGATCTGCAATTTTGGTCTCAATCAAAAGCTAACACTTCCTGTTAGCCTTTGTAGCAAGGACGTTGCGGTGAAAATTCTATTGTCTTTGATATGGGCAAAAGAAAAAGAAAAAAACAGTTGACGGAAACTTTTTTTCTGCAACATGGAGGCCTTCATGGATCTAACATATGTATTGGACCTAATTGTTTTACTGGATTTCATTTGTTGGACCATTACGAACGGATAGAGACCAATCTTGTGGGGAAATATTGAAGTTTGACGTGTACAGAGCCTTCAAGGTAAGGAAAGTCGAAACTTTTACTTTGCTTTTCTGTACAAAGACCGTGTGTGTTCGGGCTGTGATTGTTGCACGTGAAAATGGATTACATATTCAAAAAGGCGAGACTTCTGTATCTTGTCTTTCCGTTCCAGGGTCTTGGGAAATAGAATCTCTTAACATATTCTGAAAATGTAGCACACCAGCATGCTTACCTGAAGTTTCCTCAAACAGAGATCCTATATTTATTTTGCATTTCGACTTTGAATGTCGGAATTTTACACTACGAGTGTGAAGCGTCAGACCCAGTTCCGACCAATCAGCGGTAAGGATAATGATTTTATTTCCGGTCTTTTTGTAAACAAAGATGGCGGCGCCCTGTCGAACGCGGCAGCACGCATCGCCGAATCCAGAGGAACATCCTGCGTGCTGTTTGCATATTGTAGATAATTGTGACGAAAATACCCGCGTTATGACTCAAACACGATGGGACACATTCAGGACGATCGCAAAAGAGTGGATCTCGCTGAAAAGGAGAGAAAACAACGCCGTGTTGCACATCGTACACATGTTGGACAGTGAGTGTCCTCTGCTCTCATCCCTCCTGCTACAAAAGTTTTACTGACAAAAGACAGCTGTTCTATGCCAAGCAGAGACTGAAGAAACAGATCATACTGGTGAGTAAACCTCAATTTATATATGCTACACTACTCGTTTTATTTAAAAGAACAGACGTTCGTTTTTTAAAAATAATAGACGTGTGTAGTCGTAGTGGCATTCTTGTCTAACAAAATGTATAGGAAATAATAAGTTAAAATGCATTTATATGACTAACGGTAGCTATGTTATCTTATAGGCCGAGGGAAAATATTGGGGACATGTCATCATGTTCATTTTCAATAATGATGATGATACGATATCAAAATAAAAATGCAAACTTGCATGCAAAAAGTGCATGAATAGTAAGCTATATCAATATTGTTTCCAGAGAGTGCTGCTGCAGGACCGTCCCCTGAGAGATTGCGTTCGAAATTCAGGCATAATCAGCAATTCTTCCTGAAGTCTGTCTGAAAAAGGAAGGCTTTACAATGGTCAAGCGGACGAGAGTGAAGGAGAAATTGTCCAAAGCAGAGACAGAAAATTGTGGTAAGTCTGTATTTTTGTGTAATTAAATCTTGGAATATCTCGAATGTTTCAGTCTCATATTCCAATGTTTGTAGATATGTTTATTTTCCTCCCTTGTCACTCAAAATAATTATAAATTCTAGCAAAAGTAGATCAAAACTTGTGATGTTTTTGTAAGTGAGGCAGTCACATTAAGGCCTACAGCATACTTAAAAACATTTCGATTGATCTGACTAGTAGTGGTAGTCCAGACCCCTATGTCTCTACTAGCCCTACATGGGATTATTTATACATTGTACTTGTGTTAAACATGGGATTATTTATACATTGTACTTGTATTAATAGTGGGCCTATATATGTGGGTCCTTATAGAATTTGAATGCCTTTTTTCCGGACGACTAGGGGAGGCAGCAGAGCTGAAGCACAATGAGACAATTTGGATGCAGATACGGGGGAAAGATTGTGTAGCAGTGGAGGCCAGATATCACTACAGCTGCTACAAAGCATTTACTAGATTCCTTTCTAAGAATCAGTCTGAAACAGGAAGGCATGTATTCATGAGACATGTATATCCCCCAAATATTTTGTTCACAGAATGTGAACACCTGATAGAATTACTTTGCTGAGGGAATTGTTCAGGAATATTCAAATTTAATCAAGCCACTGAATCTTGATGTTTTTATCCAAGGCTCTCATTTTCCTTAGATATTGCTTTAATTATTGACTAATGTTATTTACTTGTAAAGTAATCGTCATTCTATGATGCATTTTACAGAGTCAGAAAGCCATTTGACGTCTCATACAAGATATTCTGTGATACTGTCATTATCAAGAGGATTTTGGACAACCAAGAAGTTCTTCTAAAGTCTTCTAAAGACCTTCCAGAAAATTGTGCAGAAGCTCGAGTCATTGGATGCCTCCAATTACAGGTACACATCATTTTGTTTAGAGAATTATTGAATATAACTAGTAGTAAAGAAATATTTTTGCTATTGAATTGATTTAGATTTTCGGCTCAGGAAAAAGTCTTTTTCAAAGAGCCTCAATTTTAAGATTTTATTTTGGACTGAATAATGAACTTGTAGCTCCATGAAAAATGTTCCTAATCCAAAACACATTGGAGCATCATCAATGCAGTTCTGTAGGAATGGGCCTGGACCTGGGAATTATCTGAAGTCAAAATGTTTTTTTCTTTGAAATCTCATTCACCAGCATTCCACAGAATTATTGTACATCACACTTACCGTTACTTTTTAATGACAGGAATGACCAGCTCAAGTCAAAGATTCAAGCGGCTTATCCTCAGATCACCTTTCATCGGCCAACTATGAGGAATAAGAGTGAACTTGTGTATGTTGAAACACTTTCAACTGGGACTGTTTTTAGATGATTTAGACTCTGCATCAGAAAGTGACTTAGGATCTTCAGGAACAGACAATGTCACTTCAGGACTAGACAAGGAGATACCTCCTCCACACACTGTCCTCTGCTGTTAAACAAAAGCCAGGTGTTCAGTGGGCGTGGCCTCCTACTTCTGAGGAGTTTAATGTCACCAATATGTGCCTCAAGAACTTATTAACCTCCTTGCCTGGATAGTGGGTGCATCAGAAGATCCTACTTTGGGCGAATTACAAGAAGTGTCAGGCCAGATTGAACTCAAGCTTCTGTCCATCTGCAGAGATATAGTCTATCTTGCTTCTGATGGTTATAAACAAACACCAAAATCACTGGCCCTTGGACTAACAGTTCGACATCTCACAGGTGCATCTCATGTACTGAAGATACTGAATAATCTTGGTCACATTGCATCATTTGACACTATCATGAACTTTGAAAGTAGTCTGGCCCAACTGCAGGTACAACAGGAAAATGTCATTCCTAAGGGCTTCAGTCCTGAAGTTCCCACTGTCTTCATCTCGGATAACATTGATTTTGCAGAGAAAACCATCTCCTAGATCACAATTTGTCCAGATACAGTTTTTATTTGATAGTATGATGGTTATGCATAGTTAAACTATTTTCTGCTAGTAGCCTATTGTGGCGCTCGTGATATTAACTGTTTGATTATTGAATTTGTGTACATTGGGATATTTTTTACTATTAAAGAATTTGGAACTTATTATAAACAATTTATTAGTATCAGTCAAGGGGCCTAATGAAGTCGAATCTGAAATGTAGTATGTGAAAAATTGGTGAGTCAAAAAGCCCATGGTGAGTAGGGCTGGGTATTGCCAAGACCCTTGCGATACGATACATATCCCGATACAATATGTATCCCGATACTTGTATATTCTGATACAATTCGCTCATTACGATATGTAGCTTGATACATTTTTGAAAAAAGGGTCTTAAAAATGTACCAAATGGGTAATGGTTTTACTCTGGATACAAAAATTTATGAAATTTCATGTTTATCCACAAAGCACTTATTTATAAATCCATTCTGCTCTAATAACTTCATACATCCAACCAACTGATCCAAATAGAAATATAAGGAACACATTCTAGTAAAGTATTGCATGTTTCTTGCCAAACAATTATCATGGTCTGAACCTGCTGCAGCAGCATCTTCTGCACAGATCAGCTTCTGATCAGGTCCACAGCTCCTCACCTCGACCGAGAGGAACACAGCACAAACAACATATTAAAATAACTATTCCACCTGGTTTGAAGCCTACGGGCCACAAAACTTCAAAAAAATAAATATATATATATTTAAAAAAACATTTTTTTATCGATACTGTGATTCTGTATTGATATGGAGTCCGTGACGACATCGCTGTATCAATATTTTGAACACAAACCTAATGATGAGCTTGTTTCAATATGAGATCATTTTGAAACTATGGCTTTTTTAACATATGACTAATTCAAGACTTCCACTCCCATCTACCTGATATTTCACATATCAAATATGAATTGTATTGTATTGTCTGTCTATGTGCCAAAAATGAAGAGTGTGACCCTTTAACTTTCTGAGATAAATTGAGTGAAAGATGCTATGAGAGGCTAATATTTGCATATTTTCGTACATTTCCCAACTTCAACAGACAATTTACTCACCAACTGCAAAGTTCCCACTTGAGGAACTTTTGGTGGAAGAAGTTTAACAATTTTACTTGATAGAAACCATAACAAAAAGTATTTCCCAGGACCCAGCGTACCACACGGTGATGGAGGAGGTGAGGATGGACTCTATGATGGCCGTGTAGAACTGCACCATCTTCTGCTGGGCCTTCTTGATGAGGGTGCTGATGGTGAGCTCCCACTAGAGGTCCTGGGTGATGGTAATGAAGAGAAAGCGGAGGGAGCCCACAGAGGTGATGGGGGAGTCTGTGATGGTGAGTCGTAGAAGGTCTTCAGGAGTGGCCCTGTCACTCCAAAGGACCTGAGTCTCCTCAGGAGGTAGAGCCGACTCTGGCTCTTCCTGTACAGTGCGTCTGTGTTATGAGTCCAGTCCAGTTTGCGGTTCAGATGAACACCCAGGCATCTGCGTAAGTCCACCACCATCTCCTTGGTCTTCCCCGCGTTGATGAGAAGGTGGTTCCGCTGACACCAGTCCACAAAGTCCTGCTCCAGTCCCCTGTACTGAGCATCATCGTCGTCCGTGATGAGTCCGATGATGGCAGAGTCGTCAGAGAACTTCTGCAGGACACAGCTGTCCATGTCGTGTCTGAAGTCTGCAGTGTAGAGGGTGAAGAGAAAGGGCGTGAGGACAGTGCCCTGGGGCGCCCCCACACTGCAGGTCCCCCACACTGCAGGTCCGAATGTCAGACACACAGTCCCAGGCTCTCACAAACTCATGTCGGTCTGTGAGGTAGTCCAGGATCCACTCTGCCAGGACGTACTCCACACCAGACGTCTCCAGTTTGTCCCTCAGGAGCAGCGGCTGGATGGTGTTGAAGGTGCTGGAGAGAAAACAGAATCCTCAAAGCACTGCCAGGCTTCTCCAGGTGAGAGAGAGAGAGCGGTGCAGCAGGGAGATGACGGCGTCCTCCACTCCGATGCCAGGCCGGTATGCAAACTACAGCGGATCCATGGCTGAGCTCACGGTGGAGCGGAGGTGGTCCAGGACCAGTCGCGACATCAGATGTGACTGAGAGCCACTGGCCTGAAGCTGTTCAGGTCTTTGGCGCGCAGTGTCTTGGGCACAGGTACCAGACAG
The DNA here is from genome assembly GCF_026437365.1 of Eucyclogobius newberryi. Classification (NCBI taxonomy): domain Eukaryota; kingdom Metazoa; phylum Chordata; class Actinopteri; order Gobiiformes; family Gobiidae; genus Eucyclogobius; species Eucyclogobius newberryi. Next base: position 7,734,327 of record NW_027316278.1, on the reverse strand, counting down.
GTCTTCCAGACCTGTGGTACTATCCTCAGCTTTAGGCTCATGTTGAAGACATGCTCCATAACTCCACACAGTTCATCTGCGCAGGACTTAAAGAGCCTGGGGCTGATGCCTTCCTTATTTTAATCCTCTTCAGCTCTCTCCTCACCTGTGCTGCTGTGACAGTCAGTGTTTGGCAGGGGGACTCTGTGCTGGGGGGATGGGTGAGTCCAGGTGGAGTTGTGAGCTGATCGGCCAAAGCAGAGGAGTGAAGAGGAACGGGTCATTCTCCACCTGAGGAAGTGAGAGCATGCATCTGTGCAGGGGGAGGGGGATTGATCAAATCTCAATAAAGCATGACGCTGCTGTCCCTGTACTTTCACTGAGTCTCACCAGTTCAGCTGTCTTGTTCTGGAGAGATCTCACGTTTCCCGTGACGATGGCGGAGAGAACAGAAGCATTTCTTCTTTTCCCGGATTTTGTGTCCTTCATGCCGTTCTCTGTGTGTCTTTGAAAGCACCTCCTTTAGAATCTCGTGGTGGGGAAAACCACCGCGCTCCGAAGCTGGGGGGGCTGGGGGCCAACGTACATTGAAGTAAAAAAAAAGCAATAATCCAATAAAATAAAGTTATTAAAATGGAGCCAACGCGGGTCATGATGGCCTTATAAAGGAATGTATAAAAGTTCCAGAGAGTATTTACACAAGTACAAATAATAGAGTAAAAATTAAGTTTATAAAAGAGGAAGAGCGTTGCAATGAGCAGCCACGTTGCCACAAAGGTAATTTAGGGACTTCTCCTGGCTTCCACCTTGGCACACAAGTGGGCCGCTTCAAAGCAGAGTTCAAATCCGTGTTTCTTGCCATTTCAAACACTGAAAGTTGCTGTTCAAATTTGCCTAAGGGATCATCTCAAAAATGGGTTGAAGCTGAAAAGATGAAATATTTTACCTTTTGAAGCTTCAATACATCGTTGTGGCAGTAATTGTTTTGAAATGCTCATGACTTTGCTTGTTGGGCGGGGAGAGCGGTGGGTGCGGGCATGTGCGGGCATGTGCGGGCATGTGCGGCATGTGCGGGCATGTGTGGCATGTGCGGGGAGCACGGCATGTGCGGGCATGTGCGGGCATGTGCGGGCATGTGCGGGGAGCACGGCATGTGCGGGCATGTGCGGGCATGTGCGGGGAGCACGGCGTGTGCGGGCATGTGCGGGGAGCACGGCGTGTGCGGGCATGTGCGGGGAGCACGGCGTGTGCGGGCATGTGCGGGGAGCACGGCGTGTGCGGGGAGCACGGCATGTGCGGGGAGCACGGCATGTGCGGGGAGCACGGCATGTGCGGGGAGCACGGCATGTGCGGGGAGCACGGCATGTGCGGGCATGTGCGGGGAGCACGGCATGTGCGGGCATGTGCGGGGAGCACGGCATGTGCGGGCATGTGCGGGGAGCACGGCATGTGCGGGCATGTGCGGCATGTGCGGGCATGTGCGGGGAGCACGGCATGTGCGGGGAGCACGGCATGTGCGGGGAGCACGGCATGTGCGGGGAGCACGGCATGTGCGGCATGTGCGGGCATGTGCGGGGAGCACGGCATGTGCGGGGAGCACGGCATGTGCGGCATGTGCGGGCATGTGCGGGGAGCACGGCATGTGCGGGGAGCACGGCATGTGCGGGCATAATGTATTGCGCAACCGCGTAATATGTCCCTACTGCAATCCGTACCGGTACTTCCGGAGTTCCCGCACGTGTTGAATAAAAACAAGTCTGAAGACACTCTCGCCTCGTATCTGGCTCGGCTAAACTTAAAACATACTATACAAGTATATTACATGGTGTCAGAAAACTGTCAAGTTCAGAAAGTACCTGCGTAGCCATGACGATGCAGTTTGACCATCCGAAAATAGACTGGGACGCAGCGGATCTATATCAAGAGTTCCAGAGGTTTCGGAGCCACGTTAGCTTCGTGTTCGACGGTCCTCTGTCTGCGCTGGAAGCCAAGCAGAAGGCAGGCTGGATCGGTACGTGGATTGGCGAACAAGGGAGAGAAGTCTACAAAACGCTCGAGTGGGCTGACGGCGAAAAAGATGACCCCGTCAAAGTCCTCGACAAGTTTTCCGGATATATCAGACCTCGAAAAAACAAGCGGATCGCCAGGCATCGTTTCAAACAGAGGAAACAAGGTGCAACCGAAACATTTGACCATTTTGTGAAGGATTTAAGACTTAAGTTATTATTGGACTGTGAATATGCTGACTCAGACGACATGTTAATTGACGCTATTATCGCTGGCGTGAAAGAAAAACGTGTCCAAGAGCGGCTGCTTGACAAAGGTGAGGAGCTAACACTTGCTAAAGCCATAGAAATCCCCCAACAGTTCGAAATGTCACAAACGCAAATGAGAATTGTGAGAGAGGAGGAAACACACGTCTCTGCAGTGTCAAGCAAACCAAAGTTTAATGCACAGAACAGAAAAGCATATAGTCACGTTCAGCAAAAACACACGCAACCAAGACAAAATGTGCAAAGCAAAACAAAGAATTGTCCAAAATGTGGAAAAGACCCTACACACAAATGGAACCAAGGTAAATGCCCAGCAAAAGGCTCCACGTGCTCATGCTGTCACAAACTAAACCACTGGGCTTCAGTCTGTCGCAGTCGCTCAGTGAGTGCAGTAAATGTTGAGTCAACAAATGACGTGTATGAAGAAGAAATACTGGACATTAACTTGACAACAGATTTAGTTCCAGTAGCAACATTGGCAAATGACAAGTGGTTGGTGTACATTGACATTTTGGCTCAGGAAGTGCAGTTTAGAATAGACACAGGTGCAAAATGTAACACGCTGACTCTGAACTGTTACCAATTCCTGGAGCACAAAGGTGAGCTGAAACCTTCCAAAAGAGTGCTCAGAACGTACTCAAACCACAAAATAAAGCCTGTTGCAGCAGTGGACCTCCCATTAAAATACAAAGACCGCAAGACAAAAGCAGAGTTTGAAATAGTGGACATTGCACAAGAGAATGTGTTAAGTGGCACAACAGCTGAGGCACTAGACCTTATTTTGAGAATTGACTCTCTACAAGACAGTAGTGTTGTGAACAAAGTGGACTCAATTAATAACACTGTCTCAACTTCAAGCACACCTGCTGGTCTTGAGAACTTTCCAGAGCTGACGCGCACTACAGGAACACTTCCAGGTAAATACACAATCAAAATTGACCCAGATGCAAAACCTGTTGTACATCCTGTGCGTAGACAACCAGTAGCACTCAAACCAAAAATAGTCAAAAAACTAAATGAGATGGTGCAAGACGGCCACATTGCAAAAGTTGACCAACCAACAGAATGGGTTAGTTCCATGGTTGTTGTCACAAATAAAGACAAACTCAGAATCTGTATAGATCCTAATGACTTGAATAAAGCAATGAAACGAGAGCACTACCCAATGCGCACAATAGAAGAAGTTGTGTCCACAATGCCCAATGCAAAAGTGTTTTCTGTTCTCGATGCAAAGTCAGGCTTCCTGCAGATTGAGTTGGACGAGGCGTCATCGTTCCTGACAACGTTCAACACTCCAATAGGAAGATACAGATGGCTGAGGCTCCCGTTTGGCATCAAATGTGCGCCCGAGATATTCCAACGCATCATGGACCAGATGCTGGAGGGAATTGATGGAGCTACTGGCATAATGGATGATATCCTTGTCGCAGCATCAACACTGAAAGAACATGACTGTATACTGAAGAAGGTTGTGGAGAGAGCCACAAGCTACAATTTGAGACTGAACTTTAATAAGTGCCACATTCGAAAGTCAGCTGTGCCTTATGTGGGACATTTGATAACAGCTGATGGACTGAAACCTGACCCAGCTAAAACTAAGGCTGTTAGGTGCATGCCGCCTCCTACAGACAAGGAAGGTGTCCGACGTTTCCTGGGATTTGTGACATATCTGTCAAAGTTTATTCCAAACCTCAGCGAAATCGACGCGCCACTGAGGCAACTCACGAAGAGTGATGTGGAGTTTGCATGGCAGCCAGCGCAACAGCAAGCGTTTGATAAGCTCAAGGATGTTTGTACACATCACCCTGTACTTAAGTTCTATGATGTGTCAAAACCTGTGGAGATTTACTGTGACACAAGCAGCACTGGACTGGGAGCTGTGCTGGTTCAGGACGACCAGCCGGTGGCCTTCTCATCAAGATCAATGACTGATGCAGAGACGCGCTACGCGCAGATTGAGAAGGAAATGCTCTCCATCGTTCATGCCTGCACTAAGTTCCACCACTACATCTTTGGGAAACATGTCAGAGTATTCAACGACCACAAACCACTTGAAGACATTTATAAAAAAAACGCTGCTGTCGACCCCAATGCGCTTACAAAGAATGAGATTGCGGCTCCAGTGGTATGACATCACAGTTAAATACAGGAGAGGCAAAGACATGGAGCTACCAGACACGCTGTCACGAGCACAACTGTCCGACAAAACGCCAGAGGCAGGCTCCTTAGAGTGTGTCTCCATGATCAGCTTTCTGTCTGTGAGCAACGAGAAATATGCTGAGCTGCAAACACTTACTAAAAATGAATTGAGTCTTCTCCAACAGATCATTCAACAAGGCTGGCCGGACAACAGAAGAGATGTGCCCATCCCTGTGCAGCCCTACTGGGACTCAAGAAGTCAACTGGCTGTTACAGATAGCATCGTGTACAAAGGTATGCGTATTGTTGTTCCCCCCTCCATGCAGAAACACATGTTAGGCCTGATACAACAGTCCCATTTGGGGATGGTGAAATGCAAACAGCGCGCACGTGAAGTGTTATATTGGCCAGGAATGAGTGCAGAGATTGAGAGAATGATCAGAAACTGCTCCAAATGTGCTGAAGTTCAAAACAAACTCCCAAAGCAACCGCTAATGCCAACTGAAACGCCCGAGTTACCATTTGAAGTTGTAGCTTCGGATTTGTTTGAGTTTGAGGAAAAGCAGTACGTGGTACTAGTGGACTATTATTCAAAATATATTGAAGCTGACCAGCTGAAAGATCAGCGCAGCCGCACTACCATCGAAGCGCTGAAAGCTCAGTTCAGCAGGCATGGCATTCCTACCATTTTGAGAACGGACAATGGCCCACAGTACGCATCAGAGGAGTTCAAGGAGTTCTGTGAAAGTTATGGTATTCAGCACAAGACATCTTCACCATACACACCGCACTCCAATGGTGAGGCAGAGCGAGCAGTTCAAACAGTAAAGAGGCTGTGGAGCAAAGCGCCAGATAAACATCTTGCTCTGTTAGACTACAGAACAACTCCGCTCGAATCAGTTGGACTGTCACCTGCTCAGCTGCTCATGGGCAGGAGACCTCGCAACAAATTACCAACCATGCGTGCACTACTCAAACCCATGAACTATGATTCCTGCAAAACAAAACATCTACTGGACAAGACAAAGTGCACCCAGAAACTCTACCACGACAGGAGAGCAGCACGTCCCCGTCCAGATCTACGACCTGGAGATGAGGTCAGGATGGCTCCACATCCTGGCAGCCAGAAATGGTCCCCGGCAGTCGTCGTTCAGCCACACAGTGCTCCACGCTCCTACATCGTAGACCGTGGAGGCAAGTTGTTTCGTCGTACCAGCCAACATCTCCGTACCAGCACCGCAACTGCCAACCGGTCACGTCACATCACACCTGATGAAGAGCCCTGGTGTGAACCACCGGAGAGAACACCAGCAGCGAAGGAGCAGCAGTGTGCTTCCCTTCCAGAGCTGCCTTCTACACCCTCCGTGTGTAGCCCCCAGTGCTCACAAACTGAAACAGGTGAACAATATCGAACCAGACGGGGCAGAGTGGTGAAACCGCCGGATAAACTGAACTTATAAATCAGGGTGTACACAAACGCCAAAGTGGAAGTGATGTGCTGGCAACCTCTCCTTCCTAGTTAGTTTGTATTATTGTTATTATTGTTAGTATTGATCTAAAGATTTAAAAAAAAAAAAAAAAAAAAAAAAAAGGAATTTGTGAAATGCCATATTTTTGCTGTTAATATGTGTATATGGAAATAAAAGAAAAGAACAATTTGATATATATGTATATATATTGAAAGAAAAGTTTATTTCAATGTCCTATGTAAAATGTTACACGGATGACTGTTCTTTTAAACTGTTTATTTTATTCTGAGAAAGGGGGATGTAATGTATTGCGCAACCGCGTAATATGTCCCTACTGCAATCCGTACCGGTACTTCCGGAGTTCCCGCACGTGTTGAATAAAAACAAGTCTGAAGACTGTAATGGCAGAAATGGGTCATGTCATGTCATTCTAATGTTGTTTTAGGCCATGACATGTCACGGAATTAATATCTTTGTTGTTCTCCTGTGTGCAGATGGGATAAGAATATGAGGTCCTGATTATACTGAATATCTACTGTCCGGCGCCTCTTAATCATCAATTAATGCGTCAGGACCGGATTCAGTGTGGAAATGGTCTTTGATTAAACCTCTGAAGAGAGAGCTGGAACCGTCACAAATGTGATAGTCTGGTCTATCTCTTTTTGAGCTGATTTGGGTTGTGATTATGTCATGTTTGTTACCACCTATAAAAGCTGTACTTTGTAACTTGTAAAGTTAGGTAGGGACAGAACGAACTTGTCTTAGGGAAAGTGAGGGTGTTTATCCACTGTGCACGTGAATAAACTTCCACCTTTTGAGAGAGACCGAGAGACTCTGTTTCTGCTTCAAGTTATTGCCTGGTTACTCTTTACTTGATCATTGTTTACAGGAAACTGCCGTAACAAGACACTCTCGCCTCGTATCTGGCTCGGCTAAACTTAAAACACACTATACAAGTATATTACAGCGGGCATGTGCGGGCATGTGCGGGCATGTGCGGGCATGTGCGGGCATGTGCGGGCATGTGCGGGCATGTGCGGGCATGTGCGGGCATGTGCGGGCATGTGCGGGGAGCACGGCGTGTGCGGGCATGTGCGGGCATGTGCGGGCATGTGCGGGCATGTGCGGGGAGCACGGCATGTGCGGGCATGTGCGGGGAGCACGGCATGTGCGGCAAGACGCGGCGCAGCAAACAATCAAGAGATTACGCTCTAGTCACGTGCCTACGCACTGCCCGGAAGAAGGACCAAAACAAACCCCGCATGAGGTTTTGGCCAATCACAGAAGACGTGAGATTCTCACTGAGACGAAAGCGCGTGTACTGCTTCTGTCATTCTGACTGCAGGTCTAAACGCAGGCAATGGACAATTACAGGTTTTGTCAAGAAACATTAATTTCTCACTAGAGCATCCTCTTGAGACTCTCAATGTGGTTATCTCACAATTTCAGATTGTGAGAGGGAGTTCTCCACTTTATGGAGAATAAAGACCAACTAAAGGAATTCCCTAGACTATAGGCAAGTTGAATCTTAATCCCCCATTTCTGTTTAAAGAAGGTCTTTAGGTGAGTGAGCCAGGGACACACAAAAACAAAGGGGAGACTAATAGCCCATTAAAGGGCTGATAGTAAACAAGGCTAGCTTGTTAGAAAACAAAGAGGTGTAAGTTTCTGTTGAAACAAACAACTTTTCTACTTCAGGAGGGCCCACCCGATGGGCTGGACTTACCACAGAATAGAATAAATATCTGAGTTCCCGGCCTAAATTTGCTTATTGACAATGACTCTGAATATTAAAGTGCTGAGTGTCCTTAAGTTGCTGTTTAATTCTGAAGTAGTAGATTCAAAGGTCCTATATCATGCAAAATCGACTTCTCAGAGGGTTTTACCTTCTTACAGTGCTTACCCCATACATGTGCCCAAAGTAGTTTTTGGATTGATTCCTGCGGTCTTTAGCTAAAGAAATGTCTCCATCCTTCTCCTCGGATGAGAAGACGAACGGGGGCTACCCAGCATGCAGCAGGCAGTTTCATCCTCCAGGAAGCACTCTAGACCTGCAACACGTATCTTTAGAGACTTAAAGATCAGCCCTTAAGTAGAACCTAAACACACCCAACTGTATAATCTTGTAAAGATTTTCATGGATCGTAGTAAATAGATATCCAAAAACCCCTCCAAAAATATTCTTATATCTAATATGACAACAAAATATTCTAATACATTTTTAATTTTTAAGATTTATGTCCCAAATATGTACAATTTGTGCCATTCTAACATTTATGCAAGTAAACGGTAGAATCTTTAAATTGAAAGCTCTAAACTTTATTTATTTTTACTTTTCCCCTGCAGTGTCTTGCCTTTAGTTGATTTCTTTTTTTGTGGTTCTCTGGGGGCCCCTGCAGTGCTGGGACAGGGGGCCTCGGCCTATGAACCAGTGCTGTAGGTCATTCATACTTCTCTTGACACATTTACACAGCTTTACTACTATAACTGAAACCATCTGGTCTGGCTCTGTCCCAGGACTCGTCTCTCCTCTGCCAAAGCTGCACTGACTCAGAAGTGGAGCTTGGTCTCTTCCTGATCTGCTGCATAAACTCTGTTAATAGTAAATACAGCGCGTGTGATGAATGGGCATGTGCGCCATCTGCTGGTGGTGTTGCTCCGCATAGGGCCACAGGTAGAAGTCGATGATGAGTTTATGGGGCAGTTCTGCTTGTCCCGCTCCTGAACCAATCGCAACAGGTGCACTCTGATATGAGATGTCTTATTTTTCAGCCTTAATATACGCTTTGTGCAAAATGATGAGCTGAACGCAATAATGTATAATATATATATCTAGCTATATTTTACAAAGGCTCTACAGCGCCCCCTTGAACAGTTGAATTAAGTCAAAAAATGTACTTTGACATAGATAAATACAATTTGAAATTCTTCTCACCATTCTGATCAAAAAGCCATGGATGGCATGTCTCCATCTGCAAGCATGTTACCGTAGTAACGTGACAAATATTGTGATTGATTTAAATGCATTTGGTTTTACAAACATTTTGAAAGGGATGAAAAACTTGACTTTGCCGTAGACATATTAAAGTTGACATCCTTCACTTGCAAGGACCACAACCCCAGCTAAGATGTAAAGTGTTTATTGTCATACGAGAAACATGAACAACACTAATGCACAGAAATGGATGTGATTTTGGTTTACAGGCATTTTGAATGGGATGAAAACATTTACTTTGTCATTAACAGTTAGGATTATGCACGCTTATTCTCCACATCGCACTGAACATGAAAGCCAATGGGAACATAACTCTATCTCGAACGAGCGGTCGTAAAATATTGAATAAGTATAAAGTTGGTACTTCGTTTGTGAGGGAGGGGTGATGTAGGTGGGGGGATAAGAGGTGTGTTCTTAGTGGTTGCATGGCGTTGACTTGTGCCCTGTGGTCACAAGGGGGCGAGGGCCTTTATCGCCGCTCGCGGTTTTAAGTTGGTGAATATTTTATAATTCCATCCCAATATTCGATTGATTTAGTATTAGTTTAGCTTACCAGAATCGTTTTGGCAAAAGAACCCCACACAGTGGCCGAAGGTGTCATCTACAACTCTCTAATTCAATCTCCAGGTAATTAGTTTGACTTCTATACATTTGTCGTTCATTCTCTGATCTGCACACTTTCTTGGTCCCTGGGCTCCAGGAAGTTATTGTTGTGCCCTTTTAATAAGGTTTATGATGTAGTTTTAGTCCTATTGTAGTTTTAGTGGTTCAGTGCTGTGGCGCCTGACGCCGCTTGGCTTGATGCTCCGATGTGGTCTCGGCTGACTCTGGGATTGTTGTGGTCTCGCCGTCGTAGTCCTACTATGCGTGGTCCCGTGCAGCTAACGTAGGATGCCCTGAGCTGGAGACATTAGAAGCCTAGTGTTCGGGTTAGATATAACAAAATCTGTATTTCCAGATGTAATGAAGTAAATGAAATTAGGAGCTGCGGTGTGCACTGGAGCCATTGCCTTTTCCTCCCCGTTATTTATTATTGACCCCTTTGTGCCATTTTTGTCTCGGTCCATGGAACTTTTAAAAGACTCATTTATGCATAAACTGTGACGACATCACTTGTTTGATATGCTTAAACTCTTTATTAATATTAGTAGACTATTACAACACCCAAACCGTCTCTGCTACATAGGCATGCATATTGAGTTACAAGTAAAGAGGACATCCTTCAAAGAAGTATAAGATCAGAAAACATCTTGTGTAAAGGGGCCTCTAAAGTGTAAAGACATGATAGGTAAGATATACAGAGCAAGACTAATGAAAACACAGATGTGGGTCCTGTCTATATGACCTGAGAAGCTTTGCCTTAAAGGGAGACAAACGCTCTCATAGGTAAAAATATACTTTCAATCCACGACCACGACCCATGCCTCTCCAAACGTATCGGCGTTATCGTTCTGTGTGCCATCTGGGAGCTTGAACTCATCTTTGGGGTTCTTGTTGTAGTTGCCACAAAGGCCACACATCTTTCCCTCGTAAGTGGATGGCACATTGACTTCAACATGAAAGACCGTGTCATACAGCACTGTCAAACCAAAGTCGGTTGCAACAATAATGTTGCGGCCTTCTTGAGTGACGTTTATGCAACCATCATGAAGGGACAGGGGAAGGTTGAAACCTGTGTCATTCACCTGCACAAAATAACCACAAACATTATGTATTAAGTATATATGTTTTAAACAGAAAAAAGTTGAACTTACAATGACTTTCTTGGATCCTTGTTGAATAAAGATATTAAAACCGTAGACAGCCACTCCAACAGACCTTGTCACAGCAAGATTTCCATTTCGAAACCTCCCATTCCCCTGTCTTACAGTGAATGGCGTCAGCTGGTCTTCGACATCATCACAAACCTTGGTCAGAACATAAACGTGGATCCCCTGGAACTCAAATTTGTGTCCATCAAAGGAGGTATAATGTGGGTCACCAGAAGCCACACACTTGGCCCCGGGGTGGCAGCCTTTCACACCGTTCACGAACGTACACGTTTCACCAGAAGGGCACTTGGCTTTTTGACATGAAACTTCTCCCTTCTCTCCACAGGTGCACTTCTCCACACACTTTGGATAGAAGATCTCTCCTCTTCTGTAAACATGTCCATTGTGGGAGCAGCCACAGGCTTCACTAGGCAGGCACACATTCCCATTCCCATTCAGAGGGCCTAGAAATGTGCAAAGAATGAAATAAAAATATCAACTTAGGTTTTTTGCAAACCACAATTAAGTTATTTTCAAATTGTGTATAATTTGTGATACAATTATATTTTCTTGAAAGTTAGTTCATGGTATCAATAAAACAATATTGATTCTAAAACAATAGTGATTACATACCACATTTTTATTTTTTAAATGTTTTGAAACTTTAGGGTGCATTCACAATACACTTTTGATTCAAATCAGGATTTGTTAGTCTGGCTGATTCGGTTCGTCTGGGTAATTGTGAACGCGCAATCGAACTCTGGTGCAGATGGAAAGGTCGGTCTCAGTTCGACTAAATTGAACTCTGGTGCGATTGGTCTGAATTGTAAATGTGAACCGGACCAGCTCAGAGGAAGATACAATGTTCTCAATCAAACTGAATCTGCTCCAATCTGTTTAGTAAATGCAGTCTTAAATTTGGTGTTCATAAATGAGTCTATGTGTGAGTGAGTTACATGTAAACTTCAACTGTCAAGACACAATGGTGGGACTGAATGTGTGAGTCAAAATAGTCACCTTGGATAAAATAAGCTCCATTCAGGGAATAATTTACCTGGTTTAATGCATTGTCCTGGTGAACCATATCCGTTTCGGTGGGTTAACCCGAAGCTGTACAGACCAAACGAGGGGCCGCTGCTTGAAACTGTGGGGCCGGAACCGTCTCCAGTTACGTTATAGGATATCTGCGCCCATGAATAATCTGATCCTGCAACTCCTTTCCACTGAACATTACTGGGCCCCTTTCCATCAAGTTTGATGTCTAACATTTCATTTGTTTTTGCCACAATCAAAACCTCGTTTTCAAACAAGTTTAGACCCTGGAGTCCATATACAGAACAGAAGAGATTTGTGGGTAATATGTTCATCAAAAAGGGATGAAATGAGTAATACTTTTGATTTCGCTGAATAACAGCACCATTGAACAGCAGGAGGACTTGGATGGCATGGTCAGCTTCAATGGCCAGTGTTGTGGGGTATTTGTATCTGATTTCCTTTGAATCTCCTTTATTCATACTAAAAACATCTTGCACTGTGTCATTTTGGATTTTGACACTAGTACTCTGAGATGCCTGGATATAGACACTGTCATACGTATTCTGGACTCTCAGCGGGGGTACAAGGTAGTGTGAACCCCATTTGCTAACTGGCAGCAGCTGCGTATATAGGTGGCTACCCATGGTGAAGCGCGTATACAACATGTGGCCTGTGAAAACGGCGATTGGTTTTGTGGAGGTAATTTGTGTGCCAGAGAGATCGACCTCACCCTGAAGCTGTACACTTTCAAAAGGCTGAAGATCTATCTGTATTTTGCTGCCTGTTTGGTACTCAACATCCTGGAATTTAACAGGAGCAACCGGAATTACTTCTACTCTGTTGGGCTCCTTCCCATTCGTCACTGCAAACTCTGAATAGTGTAACCCATAAATGAAATATTCAGTGCCCCATTGAGTAGAAGGCAAAATAAAAGAGCTATCAGATGTATGGGTCTTGTGGTTGAAGGCGGATACAGTGACTGGTGCAGAAGCTTCAATAAGGACTGTGTTGGAGGACTTTTTAGTGCTGTACAGCTCTACTGCACTGGGCACGATGATGGTGACCGACGTTCCAAAATTTATCTCCTTCTCTTCCCGGAAATTTGAAGAGGGCACTTTCACAGTAACTTTAGTGTAGATGTCAACAGCAATGATGCGCAGTTGGAGGCTTGGAGTGTCATAGTTTGGTCTATAATTCTGCAAAAACGAGAGGGCAAACTCCTTCCCTTTCCACGTAAACTGACATGGGCCTGAAAGAAAGAAAAAGCAAATATAATCACATTATAATTAAGAGTTTTTTATGGGAAAGAATAAAAACATCACATAACATTGTTCATCTTACATTCTTCAGATCCCTCTCCAGAAGAAGAGCCTAAAGGGAAGAAAATACAATTAACTCTAAACGTGGCAAGTCTTTTTCAAAACTGCAAAACTTTTTTCCCTAAGGAATTGTCTATTGTCACTTTGTTTCCTGCCTCAGAATGTGCAAATAATGAAATGTCCATCTCGTGTATGTTTGTTGTTTTTGACCAGAGAGATTAAAAACATTCAACATTTGTCAACGGTCCGATCAATGCTATCAACCCAATGGCATCAGAAGTGCTACAAGTTCATCCTTCAATGTGAATGGCACACTGAACCCAATCAGATGAATACACAATTGAACAAAAATATAAACAAAAGAATAGACATATTGTATATTTTACAAGAGACACACGTAAATGACACTGAACATCAAAAACTAACAACATTTTGATTTCAAACCGAATCGTTTTGAACGATTGAAGGATAAAAAAGGCAGATATTTACTGGCAAAGAGGAATATTAATGGAAAGGAAAGGTTTTCACTCTTTTAATTCTGTATGCTCCACCAGGGAGCACTTTCTCTGCTGTTGTCATGGACCTGATTGTGAACCACTCTGAGGGAACCCTCTTCTGTGGCGGCGATTGGAATCTTCGCATTCAGCCTACATTAGATACAAGAGGCACGGAACAATAAATAAGAAGTTCTGTATCTTATTGAAGAATTTAGGATTGATTGACATAAGGAGGGAAATAAACCCTAGGGCACGCCAGTATACTCATTTTTGTAATCCACATACAATCCATTCCAGAATAGATTACATTTTTGCTCTCAATAAAGACAAATCTAAAATCACTGAGGCACAATAGACCAATAGATCATGCTCCTATCTACATTTCTGTAAATTTGGAGGAAAGATAAAAGAAACACACTGTGGAGGTTCAATGCCAGCCTGCTTAATGACCCTTTGTTTAAGGAGAACATTATGAAAATTATACTGTGGAAATGTCTCCACCTATTCTTTGGGATGCTTCCAAAGAAGTCTTGAGAGGACAAATTATGGCCATAGCCTCCAAAAAACTTCAATTATGTCCAAGAGAATGGAACAAATACTCCCAAACTTAATCTGAAATGATCAAACAGGATTCATTAACAAACGACAAACACAAGAGAATATAAGACGATCCTTACACATAATGAGCCAAAAAAACAAAAATAAACAAAGCCGTAATGATTAATTTAGATGCTAAGAAGTCTTTTGATTCTGTTAGCTGGCCATATTTACATAGGCAAGGCAAGTTTATTTGTAGAGCACAATTCATACACAAGGCAATTCTAAGTTCTTCGGACGGGAATTAAAAAAAAAAAAACATGACATGACAGAAATCACTAAACCTTCATTTCTATTCATTAAATTTAACAGTTTTCTGACATGAATCATACATTTTGTCCTTGCCCAGTGATGGAAAACCAGATGTATTGGCCCACACTGGCAGACACTCTTTCCCATATGTATTTGACATTGCCTGCGTGACATGTGTCTCCGGGACGGGCACATCGCTTTTAGATTGATTCTTTCCCATGTTTGACCGTCCCTAGACGTCAGCGTGCTATCTGCCTCTGCACCGCCTCCACCTCATGTGTGGAGGTTTTTTATCTTCATTGATGGACCCAGTCGCATCTGCCCCGCCCTAGATTTAGCTTTAGCTAAACTAATGTCCCAGACAAAACTCGACCAATGTTCAATTGTAATTGTGTCCAAATTGTAGTTTTAGGATTGTAAAGAGTTTCTCTAAAGAAAGACCTTTTAGTTTAAAGAAATTTAAAGGTGCTATTTTCAGGTACCCATCAAATAGTATTTTGAACCACTGACCCAATATATTAGACAAGATAAAAAATTCATGATGTTACAATTGATGGGACGGAACACAAAATTATTTTATCTGACAAAACCAGAAATTTCCATACCCAATGTTTTCTTCAATAAATTGGTCCAATGTCGGGATACAAAATGAATGTAATGAAACTGAAATCATCTCATTCTGGTAACCTGCTCTGACCTTTAAAAAGATCTACCCATTTAAATGGCAAACGGAATCGCTTAGATATTTAGGTGTGGTACTCCATAGAGACCGATCAACAATTCTGGAGAAAAAATACACCACTCTTTTTATGGTCATTATCCTAAATAGTGTAAGTAAATGTAAGATGGTCTATGCTTTCTGTCTTGTCGCTTCTTGGTGAAGTTTAAATGTGAGACTGAGATGGTTCTATGTCATATTGACAGACTGACAACATCTCAATAAAGCCAGAAGAGGGTGCTCCAGGATAAAATACGCCATAACTATTTCTATCAGCCAAGTTTTGAACCAAACATTCAAATATATGAATATCAAGTCATATATAGACCTATGTGGTTTATATATGAATTGAGATTCATATATTTATGAACTAAACATTTTGCACCGACTTAAAAAACAGCAATTGTATTTTAACAAGTGAATTTTTAAATATTGTTTTTTCATACACTGTAATTTAAACACTGTATGTGAACAAAGTTAATATAAAGACGTGTTTTTATAAACTGAAATTCACAGTTCAAACTGAATATTAAAGCATTGTATTATTTCCCACAGATCTTTTAAATATTGGATTTTTTTTAACACTGATTTCGTTTTACATCATAATATTCGATTAATAATTTTACTTGATTGGATGTTAAAAAAATATATGTTCACATAATTCAACTTCAAAAATTCAATTACATAAAGTCAGTGTAAAATAAAGGTTTTGGTAATAAAAACACAAAATAAACAAATTATTATTAATAAAGATCAACATTTTTTAACACAATTAACTTACAGCTGAGGAAAAGCAGTGCAGCAGACAGCAGCAACAGAGAACCCATGGCTGAAAGACAATACATATATAAGGAGTTAGTATTATTGAATTTAAATGATCAAATGGCATTTATTGAGCTCTTCTTACCTGTTAAGATGCACACGATTGAGAAAATGAATATACATCGGTATATGTAAGATACTGCCACAAAAGGTGTGACCAATCACAGTATGAGTTAGGTTGGACACACCCATTTCCTCCATCACAAATGAGGGCTGAACGTGAGAACGAAAAGCAGCTTTTTCTGTGCGTTTACAAAGGAATAAAGACCATACCGTTAATAACACACCCAGTCACTCTCACGACACCATGTTGGGATTCAGAGCTCAAAGTTTATTTGTAATGGACACAATATATATGCAGGACACAATATATATGCAGTTATATTTAACTCGCAATTTTAATATACTGTATTTATATTTTAGAGAATATCTTATCGTGTTATGCCAGGTCACACAAAATGTTGGAATTTAGCTTATATTGGTTGAGGCAAAACTGTACTGGCAAAAAAATAAACTGTTCAAAGTTGTACAATACTGAGATGTTGGAATATTTGAAAAATAAAAAGGGCTTAAGCGCTCGGGTAATTAGGGATTTTTCTGCATTTTCCTAAATCCCTCAAGTGCCTGAGTCGTTTTTAGCTTTTCAATGATTCTGATCCCAAATCTGAAGAGTACCTGGGCACAACATGTTTGAAAACACTCGTTTTCCAGTAGCTTTTAGCTTTTGTGAACATGTTGAATTATTATATATAATTCTCATTCTTATCGTGCGTTGCACATGTGCCAATCCTAATTCAAATAAAATGTTTTGTACGCTTGTTCAATGGGACGGTTAGAGCAGAGATGATCGAAGTAAAACTTAAGATGTCTGTCACATAGGAATAACAAATGTGTCAGCACAAGGTATGAAATTATCTTAACAAGAATAAAGTAAATACTGCTCACCCTGTTTAAGTTTGCATTAGCTTTTGTGTCCTTTAATTAATGTTTTTTTTTTTAAATATCAAGTCTGTGTGTTCAATTGGGCAGAAACTTTCTGGCGGTGCATTGGCAAGTCTAGATACTGAATTGCTGATTTAGCTTAGGTGTGTCCATGGAATTTATAATTAAACATCAAACACATCAACATCGTCATATCAACTAATGAGGTGAGTGTGGGAAAATATAATGTAACAATAGTAAAGAGGTCTGGCTCGCCACTGCTGTTGCATGTGTTAAGTCTGTGAGCTTCAAAGGTACTTTTTAACATATCAAGGTGTGAAGATAGTTCCTTATCCTTCCCGTCTCCATCAGTGTGTGTGATCGTTACATCTATAGGTGGTACAGTTTTCCCTATTTCTGTCTCATTTTTGCTCTGTAGGTCTCCCTTATCTGTGTTGGATGTCTTAGTACAGTAGGGCCAACGTCCTTCTTTCAGCATGTTCGTCTTTGCCCACTCAAACAACATAAAATTAAAATTGAAAGCCTCAGATCCTCATTCACAGTGTTGGTCTGTTTATCTCCTTAACGTGTCGCTGCGTCTCTAAGAGTTTTACAGTCTTCAACTCTAACTCTTAATCCTTCTCTCAGTGCATTCCATTGTTTCACATCTGGTATTGGCTCATTGTCAGGTTCTCCCTTCTTTTGTCTCTCCTTAATCCATTTTTTCATAGTTTGTTTTTTCTGTTTTTCTGCTCTTTGAGAGCAAATTTATTCTGTATTTCAACCTCCATTTCTTGAACGAGGGCTCCCAATGTGCCTTCAGTTGGCTCATCTTTCACTTTAAATTTCTTAAACATTGTTATTCTGCTTGTTCTAATCTTCAAATCCCAAATGTTCCCTTTAGTCAGCGTTTTTGACTCACCGCAATACAAAAGTGCGTCTTCTTAATGTACTACAGTCACGTATAGTGTGTACTCCGGGGCTTTGTGAATGATTAGTAGCTCATGCAGTCAGAAAAAAAAAAATTACAGTTTCCCAAAACTATATTGCATACGTTCAATATTTCATAAAAATTCAAAAAATCACAAACGCATTCAATATCTCCTTTAACATCAACTCAATATATCACAAACTTCTTTAACATCAACTCAATATATCACAAACTTCTTTAAAATTAACTCAATATATCACAAACTTCTTTAACATCAACTCAATAGTTTTCGGCGGGAATATCACAAACAAAAATTTTAACGCACAAGACAATTTTACACATACTCAAGGTTATTCGTAAGAACGTACAGTACACACACTTTGTATCTCCTGGGAACTACTAAAACACATTCAACACTCATACACTTGACTTACACCAAGTTACCACCTGGACTTATAAAAGGTTTTCTACTTACCTCCGTATTTCCCCTTTCAGTCTTTCAGCCACGAGGAATCCGGGTCACGGCACCAAATTGTTGGGAGATTCTCCTTTGTCTCCAAAGGAGTCTTCGCTTGACCTTTTATCACCCAGTCTCTTGCTCTCCTCTCTTCCCGATTCTTTGGTTCCTGTGGTGGCTGTTCTCAAATGATGACTGAACTCAGATCTTTTTCTGTATCTAATAAAGTGTAATAATCTAGGTAGTTTACAAGATGCAATTAAGGGAGAGATGCAATTAAGGGAGAGATGCAATTGCGTCTGTCCTTCACCTCCGCAATCTCACCTCTGCCCTTTTACAGTTCAAAAGTCACATCCTTGGCCGAGCCCCCCAAGGGGCAGGGCCCCCCCTATGTGGATCAATCAGTCTATGTGTCTGTAATCCGACACTTGCCGGACCTATCTGTTTTATAACCATTGTTTCAAGCCCTGTCTGTCTGTCTGTCTGTCTGTGTCTGTAAGTAAGTAATACAAATTCATCAAACAATATAATTATCTCAACACCGTCAATGACCTCAGGAGACCTACAAGCCAGAGTGGCCTGATAGGCCTCCTTCTTCAGTCTGACGGCATCCCTTACTTCCGGTGTCCACCACCGGGTTCGGGGGTTGCTGCCACGACAGGCACCGGAGACCTTGCGACCACAGCTCCGATCAGCCGCATCAACAATGGAGGCGGAGAACATGGTCCACTCGGACTCAATGTCCCCAGCCTCTCTCCCGGAAGTGCGAGATGAAGACCCTACTGACAGAGGGCGCCGCAAGACGTTCCCAACAGACCCTCACAATGCGCCTGGGTCTGCCAAGTCTGTCTGGCTTCCTCCTCCGCCAGCGGATCCAACTCACCACCAGGTGGTGATCGGTTGACAGCTCTGCCCCTCTCTTCACTCGAGTGTCCAGGACACGCGGCCGGAGGTCTGATGACACGACAACAAAGTCGATCATTGACCTCCGGCCTAGGGTGTCCTGGTGCCATGTGCACTGATGAACACCCTTGTGCTTGAACATGGTGTTCGTTATGGACAATCCGTGGCTAGCACAGAAGTCCATTAACTGAACACCGCTCGGATTCAGATTGGCGAAGCCGTTCTTCCCGATCACCCCTCTCCAGGTGTCACTGTCATTGCCCACATGGGCGTTGAAGTCCCCCAGTAGAACGCACTCCTCCACTCATGCACGCTCCGTGCATACTAATTAGTAGTAGGAAAATGGAACATTACCGTTGTAAACGGGCGAAGCCCGTGCAAAAGTGTGCACTAAACGAGCACTTTACATTGAGATGACGACCGCGAAGCGGTCGTCATCCCCATATAAAGCACTCATTTGCGCTAAGTAGCTCACGAATACGTTCCCCATCTCTTGCATGTTCCGTGCATATAAACATGTAATGCAAAAATTTAACATAACTGTATAGAGGGCCAAAAACACAAAGTGGGCAGAGCCCACTCAAAATTAACGAAAGTACCCTTCAGTGACCAGGGACCCACACCATGAGGTAGGAAAGCCGAAAATGTATAGTTTATGATATTTGAAAAATGGGAAACATTGTTTTCGCGTCGGAATATTTTTCTTTCTTTCTTTCTTCTTTCTTCTAGGGACCAACCCCCCTATTTTTCACCCAGTGAACATTGACGAAAAGTCAAAAAAAATTGCACACCTCTAAAAATTGTGCCTCTCTACCTTCTGGCTACATTCTGGCTACATTCGCAGCGCGCTGCGCGCGCCTCGGGCCGCGTCCGCGCTGAGCCTCGGGCCGCGGTCCGCGCTGAGCCTCGGGCCGCGGTCCGCGCTGAGCCTCGGGCCGCGGTCCGCGCTGAGCCTCGGGCCGCGGTCCGCTCTGCGCTGCGGGACTAATAAGGCTAATTTCTCAGTGAATATGATTCTGATTGTAATAAAACACACAGTGTTTTGAAACTAAAAATGTTGAGAACACAACGTGTCCCCTGGACAGTGCTTCTACTGTCCACAAGAGTCTTCTACAGTGTGTCAAACACTTGCGCTTCCTGCTTGATTGGCCCCGGTGGCCGTTTGTGGTAAATTTTATTTTCTTCGCGCCATAGATCTCATGTGCGAGCATTGCGCAGCTTAGACGGAACAGTGACATCTCTTGGGGAAATGTGGGCATTACAGGTGAAAGGTAAAGTGAACGGCAGCCACAGAGTTTGACTCCGACATTTGCTAAAAAAAAAGGGTTATTTTTTTATTTTATTTTTTTCAAATTATTTTTTAATATAACTTGGACAAGCTTGGTGGGCCGGATTGAAAGGCCCAGCGGGCCGGATGCGGCCCGTGGGCCGTAGTTTGGAGACCACTGATGTAGAAGAAAGCTGTCAGAGGACGCTCTGAAGGAATGAATTAGGCTAACTAAACCCAGCTGGTTTAAATTTTATTATTGCGAACTATGTAGAACAAATATTAAGAGTTTTTTGTTTTGATTGACAACAATCAATTATGAAGATTGTACTAAACTTGCTAAGAGATAAAGATTTATTCAGATTTTTAAATATGGCCAATATTTTGGGGAATGTGATCACAGACAGGACACTTCCTGTCCCCGACATGTTTTTTTGTGTGCACAGAACAAAGCTACGTTTTTATTTTTGTTTTGTTTTATTTTTGGACTTGACAAAATTATCTTTTTGGACTTATTATGTCACTAACTAATGCATGACTAGATAGAGAATGAAAGTGCAGGACGAAAAAGAGGGTGACTCAGAAAAAGAAACAAACAGAGAAAAAGGGGGACGAAGAGACAGAAATATTTTTACATTTAGAACATGTAAATTACAAACACAGGCCTAGACATAGGAGTAGAACGAACAGTAAGTAAAGTGGTAGTAAAAATGATATCAGCTAATGGGCAAACTAAGAAAAATCCACTGAATGTACCTACAAAATTTTGGTGGGCGGAAACAGGGGAAGAAATAGCGGGGTCATTAACTAATGCAAACGACGCAGAGAGTGGGGGGACATGGGACAGTCAGAGATAAGGGGCTATTGACTGGGAAAACACAGGAGAAGTGTGGTGCAGGGCAAGAGCACATTTTACGAGACCTGCAGATTACAGAAGATAGAGCAAACTTAACAGGGGGATGGGGAATCAATACATGGGTTTAGAAGCAGAATGACAGAGTTATTTTAAAGATAACAGTGGAATCCCAGGTAGGGTTAGGGTTAGGGTTAGGGTTACAAGCGAGGGTAAAGAGTAAGGGAAAAGAGGGACAGAAAGAGCAGGATTAGAAATTTGGAGGGTGTTTCCTCCGTTACGAGAAAGGACATTTGGAGGCAAAATGCCCCAAAAGGAAGAACAGGAAAAGAAACAGAAAAGGGACAGAGAGGTAGACAGCAGGAAGAGGAAGATGCACGACGAGACAAAGAAAAGCACAAGAAAGTAGGGAGCAAGGGGAAAAACAGGTTGATTAAAAAAAAGAAGACGTGCCTTATGAACAAGGGGAAGGTTTTGGATCATTTTGATGTTTATTACACTTATAGACTTGCTAGAAAAAACTAATACACAATGTTTGTAAAGCACCACATGAGCGGGTGTGGGAGATTGGGTTTGGAACTCACTTGCAAGCACATATAGAAGATTAGTACATATTACATTAGATGGTGTGATCTTATTCAGGCCACACCAACCGGAGAAGATGTGAAATTTGATGCTTAATTATGTGAAGGATCCTAAGTTGTGAGCTGACCCTTATGGCCAGCTCAACAGGGGGAATTGTTGAGATAATTATATTGTTTGATGCATTTGTATTACACACGCACGCACGTGGACACCAGAGATTTAGAGTTTGAAACAAATGGTTGTAAAACAGCTAGGTCTGGCAAGTGTCGGATTACACTCACATAGACTGATTGATCCACATAGGGGGGGCTGCCCCTTTGGGGGGCTCAGCCAAAAGGAAGGATGTGACTTTTGAACTGTGAAAGGACTGAGGTGAGATTGCGGAGTTGAAGGACAGACGCAATTCCATTTCTCCCTTGTTTACATCTTGAAAACTACCTGGATTATTGAACTTTATTAAATGCAGAAAAGCCATGGTTACCAAAATCATGGTTTAAATGGGTTGCAGAGTTGAGTCATGGGCTATGCCATGTCTCAAATGGAGGGATGAATGGACTTGTAAACAAACATAACCATACATATGGATTCATTATTACTAAAAAAATAAAAAAATAAATGATATGCATAATGGACCCAGCAGTGATAAACCTACAGACTTATCATGGCATTTATAAGACTGACAATGCTCACGAGAGAACTGTTTGAAATGCATGAACAGCCAAAAGACTTTGTTTTATCACCGCAGCAAGAACGTGTGGAGATCTGGTGTTTACAGAAACGAGCCAAGTGGAAAAGCCCAAGGTGGGAGGGGCCACACCGTGCCCTCCTCACCACTCCAACTGAAGTGGAGGGACGATAACATGGGCGCATCTCTCTCATTGGAAAGTGAGAGAACTGTGACCTAGCGGCACCAGAGGCAGACAACACAGCAGACGCAGTATGAGTTTTGTACAGGGTCAACGGTGCGCAAAGTACCACACTCTGCTACGATGAATGGGAGCCAGAGGCCGCAAAATAAATCAACAGTTATCATCATCACAGCGACGACAATAATATGGACAAAATGTAAAATGTATAATGTATAATGTATAATGTATAATGGACATGACAGTAGCAGGGAAACACAATGGCATATTATACAGCCACAGTTGTTTACACTACCTAAGAGCGCCTTTTTTATCTGCTACAACATAACTACATGCAAGATTAATGAGATATACTTTGAGATGGGAAGTGTACCAGTTCATATGTGTCATAGGTGTGACCGAAGCGAGCAGCGGGAGGAGGTCTCTCAGTAACCAAGCGCCAGGACGTATGGTGGTGTGGGCACACAGTGCTGAGGGGGCGTGGAAGCCAAGAGTGTAGGACTTTGTGCCTATGTATCCCTTTTATTGCCAGCCATGGTCATAACAAAGACCAGCATCACCCAGAACCATACCGCAAGGTCAAGGTGAGAGGTTAGTGGACAGTCTGGTCCCAGTAGCACCTGATACTACGTATATAGATTCTATTGGGGTGCCCAGAGGTCCCAACAAGTACAAACTGACTGACCAGAGAGCAGCGGGTTAAAGGGCCTTCCGCTTGTACTGCTATATTTCCCATCACATCGCACAAAAATATAGACAGAATAAATTATCTGTCTTTGCAATTACAGAGGTTGACCAATCTGACTCACAATTTAGGACTTGCTCAAGGGTCAGAGTTGCAGCACACCACTTAAATGGCGTTGCAGACCCTGTATGGCAGTAGACATGTTGTTGGCCGAGGGAAAAGGAGTGTGTTCAATGTTTGAGTGTAAAATGTGTTACGTTCACACCAATATGAGGACATGTTGAAAACGGAAAAGAGTAATGTGTTTGGGATATGAGACAGTAGACTAATGCTTTGATAAACAGGAGGGAAATGTAAATATATGATTATATCTGTGTAATGTATATTATCTGCATAATGATGATATGACGATATTTCTGTGATATATTATCTGCATCATTAGTCTAAGAGAAAAATGGCATGTGTGGAAGTGTTGTAAAAGAGGAGGGTGTGAGGAATGGTCCCCAGGGAGGAGAGTTAGGTTAACATTCCCCAAGCTCTTATCTCTAAGGAAGAAAGACAGTTGTAAAAACAAGTGATGTCGAGTTAACCAATGAGAAAGTGACCCGCCTATTATGTGTGAAATCCATAATGGGAAATAAAAGGAGATGCAAGAGGAGAAAACGAGACTTCAAGGGTCGCCAGGTTGCTTACAACAGCCTGGTGACCCGGCAGTTTCTCCCTTGCATGCTGCACAAAGAGTCTGACGGTATCTGTGTCGTTTTATATTTTCTAAGTTGAATTGTGTTCTCTGTGTGTTAAGGAATAGCATTGATTTATGTGTAATTTCTTGACACAGGGTTGTCAGGCACAGACTCGGTTCATTGAGTCTGTGCTGTGTCTGTTCTCGCTCCTCCCTCGTTCCAGAGGTGAATGGCAGGTAGTGGGTCAAACAGGGGTCCAGAGGGTGTCTCCAACCTGATGGTGATGGAATCTGTCACGCTCTTATCTGTAAGGTGGGTCCTGTAGATGGCCTAGAAATTCTGTCCATAAAAGCTATGAACAGAACCGGTGACAAAGGGCAGCCCTGGCGGAGTGCAACATGCACTGGGAACAGGTCTGACTTTAAAGCAGCTCTGCTTGTGTACAAGTCTCTCCATGGCCTAGCACCAAAGTACATCCTGGACATGTTAGTGCCATATGAACCATCTCGTACTATGAGGACCTCAGGGACCGGCCTCCTGCTGGTGCCAGAGTCAAGACTAAACATGGGGAATCTGCGTTTCAGTTTTATGCAGCTAAAATCTGGAACAGTCTTCCTGAAGATGTGAGACAGGCTTCAACTCTGACAATGTTCAAATCTAAGTTAAAAACTGTTTTGTTTAGCTGCGTATATGACTGAAAGGATTTTTATTTGCACTCTTCTCTTTTATGTGATTTCATTTGTTTAGACAATCAGTTGGACTGATTTAATAAGGAGTTGGACTCCGAAAACACGTTACCCTTTGTGGCTAGGTGTTTTTTTTTTTTTTTTTTTTTTATTTAGTTAATTTTATTGTATTTCTGTTTCTGTAATTTCTTTGTGATTTTAATGCATTTTTCCTGCTGTGTGAAGTACTTTGAATTGCCTTGTGTATGAAATGTGCTCTACAAATAAACTTGCCTTGCCCTGACTTACTGCTGTATATGTATGTGTATGTAATGAAGTTTGTAAAATCTTAACCAAAGATAACACTGCGCAATCAAAAGATGAAAGAACAATAAATCTCTAGGAGCAATGGGTTCACCTCAAAGTGGTATAAAGCCTTTGAACAACACTCTTACTCCTTTGCTTTTTTACTTTAAACTGGGCACTTAAGAAAACTCAGACCCCTCCTAGTTGGAAAGAAGCCATCATATCCTTGATACCAAAAGAAGGGAAAGACCGATTGGATTGTGCCTCATATAGACCCATTTCTATTCTGAATGTGGACTATCTATCTAGACCTCAATTTTGTCCAAGAGAATGGAACAAATACTGTCAATCTACATGGACCAAACAGGATTCATTAACAAACAACAAACACAAGAGAATATAAGACGATCCTTACACATAATGAGCCAAAAAAACAAACAAAGCCGTAATTATTAATTTAGATGCTAAGAAGGCTTTTGATTCTGTTAGCTGGCCATATTTACATAGGCAAGGCAAGTTTATTTGTAGAGCACAATTCATACACAAGGCAATTCTAAGTTCTTCGGACGGGAATTAAAAAAAAAAAAACATGACATGACAGAAATCACTAAACCTTCATTTATATTCATTAAATTTAACAGTTTTCTGACATGAATCATACATTTTGTCCTTGCCCAGTGATGGAAAACCAGATGTATTGGCCCACACTGGCAGACACTCTTTCCCATATGTATTTGACATTGCCTGCGTGACATGTGTCTCCGGGACGGGCACATCGCTTTTAGATTGATTCTTTCCCATGTTTGAACGTCCCTAGACGTCAGCGTGCTATCTGCCAAAATGAGGACGGAGAAAGACAGTTCGAGCTGACTCGAGAAGAAGACGGAAAATCTACGGGAGACGAGAGATGCGATGCGTCGCGCTAATAAACAAACGCACGTGTGTGTTGTAACAGTCCGCACGGGGGATTGCGCATGTGCACTTCAGCCTGCGTTCTCAAATAGCCGAAATATCGTCCATTGCGCCTTTAATATCATGTGTTATGCCAGGTCACATAAAATGTTGGAATTTAGCTTATATTGTTTGAGGAAAAACTGATAAAAATAAACTGTTCAAAGTTGTTGTTGATGTTGGAATTTTTGAAAAACAAAAAGGGCTGAAGCACTCGGGTAAATTAGGGATTTTCCTGCATTTTCCCTAAATCCCTCAAGTGCCTCAGTCGTTTTTAGCTTTTAAATTATTCTGATCCCAAATCTGAAGAGTACCTGGGCACAACATGTTTGAAAACACTAGTTTTCCAGTAGCTTTTAGCTTTGGCCGTGGCTGCAGAGCGGTCAAATGGCCAAGCAGTTTCAGGAACCGCGGCACTGCCATATAGCCTCATGGCTAACCCTAACTTTAACCCTAACCCTGACCCTAACCCTGACCCTGACCTTAACCCGGCGTGGTCTAAAATGGCGCGGTCAAATAGCGCAGCAGTTTCAGGAGCCGCAGCACAAAATAGCATGGCAGTTTTGGCCGCGCGCCGCGGCTCTGTAGACACCTGCGTGCGCGCGCACGCGTGTGTGCGCGCACGCGTGTTTGTCTGTGTGCGGGTGAGTGCGCGTGTGTGCGCATGTGTGCGCGCGTGTGTGCGTGTGTGTGTGTGTGTGTGTGTGTGCGCGTGTAGCAAGATTGTAAGTATTGGTCTTCCCTGTCCAGTGATTGGCTCGTGCACATGTTTCAAATTGATAAGTATATGGCTATGCCAATACTTATCAACTCTTCGCACAAGCCGACTACACCAACAAAAGCCCCACCACCCATCCCCCCCTCGCCTTTCACATAAATAGGATGCACTGGGTCTCAGCGTTGCCCGGACTTATTGTCATATTAAAAATCAAACCAACCCGGGGCCCTATGTAAATAGCCTCCCCTAGTGCTATTTCTGTAGTCACATCACACAGATGGGAAAACAAAATGCGAGTCAGGCGGCCCAATCTGAGAAATGTGATTCATATTCCCTGTGAAAAGATAAGGCCCAGTTCCAATGAAACTCTCTGAAACTTGCTGTGCTAAATGTCAGATCCTTATGTAACAAATCACTCTAAATCAATAATTTGATTTCTTGATATCTTGATTTTATGTTTTTAACTGAAACATGGCTTGACAAAAACATAGGAAATGTAGTTCTGATATAATCTGCTCCACCCAACATTAAGTTTGAATCTGAAACACGAGTAAACAAAAAAGGGCAGGTTGTCTTTTGGGGTGTTTTCATCATTTGAGTATGTATCCTTTAAAATTGAGCTAAAACAGTCTCCATCTATTCTCTTCATTGTTTTATACAAGCCTCCCCAACGTCAGGACCAAACATGGACCGGCCTCCTGCTGGTGCCAACGTCAGGACTAAACATGGAGCGGCCTCCTGCTGGTGCCAGAGTCAGGACTAAACATGGACCGGCCTCCTGCTGGTGCCCAGAGTCAGGACTAAACATGGACCGGCCTCCTGCTGGTGCCAACGTCAGGACTAAACATGGAGCGGCTTCCTGCTGGTGCCAGAGTCAGGACTAAACATGGACCGGCCTCCTGCTGGTGCCAGAGTCAGGACTAAACATGGACCGGCCTCCTGCTGGTGCCAGAGTCAGGACTAAACATGGACCGGCCTCCTGCTGGTGCCAGAGTCAGGACTAAACATGGACCGGCCTCCTGCTGGTGCCAGAGTCAGGACTAAACATGGACCGGCCTCCTGCTGGTGCCCAGAGTCAGGACTAAACATGGACCGGCCTCCTGCTGGTGCCAGAGTCAGGACTAAACATGGACCGGCCTCCTGCTGGTGCCAGAGTCAGGACTAAACATGGACCGGCCTCCTGCTGGTGCCAGAGTCAGGACTAAACATGGACCGGCCTCCTGCTGGTGCCAACGTCAGGACTAAACATGGAGCGGCCTCCTGCTGGTGCCAGAGTCAAGACTAAACATGGACCGGCCTCCTGCTGGTGCTAGAGTCAGGACTAAACATGGACCGGCCTCCTGCTGGTGCCAGAGTCAGGACTAAACATGGACCGGCCTCCTGCTGGTGCCCAGAGTCAGGACTAAACATGGATCGGCCTCCTGCTGGTGCCAGAGTCAGGACTAAACATGGAGCGGCCTCCTGCTGGTGCCAGAGTCAGGACTAAACATAGACCGGCCTCCTGCTGGTGCCAGAGTCAGGACTAAACATGGACCGGCCTCCTGCTGGTGCCAGAGTCAGGACTAAACATGGACCGGCCTCCTGCTGGTGCCAGAGTCAGGACTAAACATGGACCGGCCTCCTGCTGGTGCCCAGAGTCAGGACTAAACATGGACCGGCCTCCTGCTGGTGCCAACGTCAGGACTAAACATGGAGCGGCTTCCTGCTGGTGCCAGAGTCAGGACTAAACATGGACCGGCCTCCTGCTGGTGCCAGAGTCAGGACTAAACATGGACCGGCCTCCTGCTGGTGCCAGAGTCAGGACTAAACATGGACCGGCCTCCTGCTGGTGCCAGAGTCAGGACTAAACATGGACCGGCCTCCTGCTGGTGCCCAGAGTCAGGACTAAACATGGACCGGCCTCCTGCTGGTGCCAGAGTCAGGACTAAACATGGACCGGCCTCCTGCTGGTGCCAGAGTCAGGACTAAACATGGACCGGCCTCCTGCTGGTGCCAGAGTCAGGACTAAACATGGACCGGCCTCCTGCTGGTGCCAACGTCAGGACTAAACATGGAGCGGCCTCCTGCTGGTGCCAGAGTCAGGACTAAACATGGACCGGCCTCCTGCTGGTGCTAGAGTCAGGACTAAACATGGACCGGCCTCCTGCTGGTGCCAGAGTCAGGACTAAACATGGACCGGCCTCCTGCTGGTGCCCAGAGTCAGGACTAAACATGGAGCGGCCTCCTGCTGGTGCCAGAGTCAGGACTAAACATAGACCGGCCTCCTGCTGGTGCCAGAGTCAGGACTAAACATGGAGCGGCCTCCTGCTGGTGCCAGAGTCAGGACTAAACATAGACCGGCCTCCTGCTGGTGCCAGAGTCAGGACTAAACATGGACCGGCCTCCTGCTGGTGCCAGAGTCAGGACTAAACATGGACCGGCCTCCTGCTGGTGCCAGAGTCAGGACTAAACATGGACCGGCCTCCTGCTGGTGCCAGAGTCAGGACTAAACATGGACCGGCCTCCTGCTGGTGCCAGAGTCAGGACAAAACATGGGGAATCTGCGTTTCAGTTTTATGCAGCTAAAATCTGGAACAGTCTTCCTGAAGATGTGAGACAGGTTCTACTCTGACAATGTTCAAATCTAAGCTAAAAACTGTTTTGTTTAGCTGCGCATATGACTGAAAGGATTTTTTGTGCACTCTTCTCTTTTATTTCTTAAACTGTTTTGTGATTTCTGTAATTTGTTTGTGATTTTAATGCATTTTTGTCCTGTTGAGTGAAGCACTTTAAATTGCCTTGTGTATGAAATGTGCTCTACAAATAAACTTCCCTTGCTATTAACAAATTGGTACGTATTAGATAAATAGAATTTAAACCAGCTGAGGGCTGTTCCTCCGACACCTACATCACATTCTAACCTCTGCAGTAGAATGTTGTGGTCGATGGTGTCAAACGCTGAGTTGAGGTCCAAGAGAACCAGGATTGAGACCAGTCCATCGTCAGCAGCTAAGGCTGAGCAAATTAATATGTCTGTTTGCCGTAACCCGACCGACCCGGTGTGAAACTAGCCGACTGAAATTTGTTTCATCAGCATTTTGTTGAAAAAACGTCAAATTCTTTTATTTTTCAATTATTTTGCCGACTCACCGACCGGACTTCCCTAAACCACTGTGTCGAATACATTTATCAATCTTTCATCCTTAAGATAACGCACTGCGTAGTCACTCCCCCTCATGATACAGACCGTGGGTTATTAACGTGATTGTCTTTGTTGTTGTTGTTGTTGTTGTTTTATGGCGGTTGGTATCCAAGTGTCGCATTACCGCCAGACTTTATTCCTTAGACTTTATTCCACGCCAGACGGTTGTTTTATCTCCTAACATTAGTTGTTGTTGTTGTTTATGGTGGTTGGCATCCAATTGTTGCATTACCGCCAGACTTTATTCCTCAGACTTTTCGTAGTCCTCACTTTTGTTGTTGTTGTTGTTGTTTTATGGCGGTTGGCATCCGAGTGTTGCATTACCGCCAGACTTTATTCCTCAAACGTTTCGTAGTCCTTGTTGTTGTTGTTGTTGTTTTATGGCGGTTGGCATCCAAGTGTTGCATTACCGCCAGACTTTATTCCTCAGACTTTGTCGTAGTTGTTGTTGTTGTTGTTGTTTTATGGCGGTTGACATCCGAGTGTTGCATTACCGCCAGACTTTATTCCTTAGACTTTGTCGTAGTCCTAAAAGTTGTTCTTCCAGTGCCTTGACTTCCAGTGCTTTGTCCTCAGACTCTGTCGTAGTCCGTAAAAGTACTCCTTCCATTCGTAGGTTGCCCTTTAGTGTGCATAGAACATGCCAGGCTCTGTCAGGGTGTTTTACGCAATGCATTCTGGGATTGACACACGCCCAGTAGCGTCATCACAACAAACATGGCGGCGCCCGTGTCCCCCGCATGTTCCCCCGCTCGCCTTCGCTACCAAAATAAAGGATAGCGGCGTACAAAAGGTCGATTGAAATATCTTAAAATCGTGAGATTTAGTCTCCCGATCGGGTTGATCAAGACGTTTTCCCTCATTGACTGTTGAAGCCTGACCCCTGGTGGTCACTCCGACTCACAAAATGGCAAAATTTGGATCTTTTTTTTTGCCTTCAAAGTAAAAAAAAATAAGAATTTGCCTACCATCCGAGCCACTTGAAAAAAATTGACTTGGGTTACAGCAAACAGACAATTTATTTGGGGTAGCCTGGTAATAAATCGTTTGTGACTTTAACTAGTGCAGTTTCAGTGCTGTGGTGGGCTCTGAACCCTGACTGGAAAACTTCAAATAAGTTATTGTCCTGCAGGTGGCGACAAAGCTGTTTTACTACAACTTTTTCAAGGATTTTAGAGACGAAGGGAAGATTTGAAATAGGCTTCTTCAAAAGCGGTTTAATGACTGCATGTTTGAAGGACTGTGGAACATAGCCACTTTCAAGTGAAGTATTTATTATATTAAGAATAGTCTATAATCAGGGGGAGAATGTCTTTGAGGAGTCTGCTTGGAATGGGGTCTAGGACACAAGTTGAGCTTTTAGAGGACATAATGGCTGAAGTTATCTCTGCTTGTTATCCCTTGTTGGGAAATGGGAGGTTTTTGTTTATAAGGGTTCTTCTAATAAGAGTGTTTTTTAAACTTCCTATAATCTGTTATCTGTCTTTTTCCTCTGTATCTACCTGCGTTGTATCAATGAAATTTCCCCAAGTGTGGACAATAAAAGAATATCTTATCTTATCTTGATCAACAGCTGTGAACCTTTCTAAGTTTACAGGTGGATTTATATGGGACAGCTTGGGCTAGTTCAGGGCTAATAGCGGGAGTCATTTAATCTAATTTATCTCTGATTTTTTTTATTTTATTGTTATTGCTGAGATAAGCTGGGATTGAGGGCTCTACTGCACTGTGACAGTTTGTTACCATGGCCACAGTGCTGAAAAGAAGTTACTTTTGTTGACTTCTATTAGATTTGAATAATATCTGGTTTGGGCCTTACGCAGAGCCTGCTTATAGGACAGCAGGCAACTTTTCCATGCTTTTAGGGATTCTTCGGTGTGAGAGCGACGAAATAATCCCTCTAACTTTTGTGGTGCCTCTCCAGAGGTGGTGTTTCGAAGGTGCGTTGGGTAGACAAAAGACAACGCGCTTGACACTGCTTCGTGATTTAGAAAATGGTTTTAATCATGAATAAGCAGCAGTCAAATACAGATGTCGACAAATCTGGGTCCCCTCTTAGCCGAATTGAGGAAGAACCCCGTTCCTCCGAATCGAGGCGCTTTTATACCTTTCAAAGACAAAGAAAACTCCCTGGTGATCCTGGGCCCCACCTGGGTCCAGCTGTATACAATTTTAAGGCTATCGTCTTACACTCAGAAGAGGTCAGAAAATTAACCTACACATTCTTCATCGCCCCGTCACTCAACCAAATTTCCTGTTTTTCGACCAGGAAGCCTCTCCTGTTTATCCTACACATTCCTATGCAGTTTTCAGATACTTCACTTTCTAACTCTTAGTTTATGTGAACACAGTTCTTGGTTGTACCATGGGGAGGCGCGCTTTGGCCTAATGACCTTCTGTTTTAACGGCGCGACAACGTCAAGAGCAGACTTCAGAGAATTCATGGTCAAGTCGACACATTGATCACTTAAACTGGGACTAAAACTGTTCTCAGCAGGATCACATGACATGTCACTGAATATTGGCTCTATTATTTCTTTGAATTTTGAGATAGATTTTTCAGATATTGTCCTTTTCATTATAACTTTATTTTGTGGGACTGGATGATCTTTAAGAATAAACTGAAAGGTAATTAGGAAATGATCTGACAATATAGGGTTTTGAGGGAGGACAATGAGGTCACTAATCTCTGTTCCATATGTTAGGACAAGATCCAGAGTGTTCTTGTGAGTGTGAGTCGGTTTATTTACATTCTGAGTGAAACCAATGCTGTCTAACAAGGCGCTGAAGGCATTACTGAGAGCGTCATCACTCATGTTCACGTGGATATTAAAGTCTCCAACTATAACTATTTTATCCCAGGCTAACACTAAGTTTGATATAAAGTCAGAAAACTCTGTTAAAAACTCTGAATAGGGACCAGGGGGTCGGTAGATAACTATGAACAAAACTGCTTTTTGGTTTCTCATATTTGGACACGTAATTGACACATGTTAATGTTAATTTTAGGACTCGTGAGTCAGCTTGAGTGTGAGATCACTGCTACACCACCACCTCGGCCTGTGCTCCTGGCGGTCTGACAGTTAACATGGGTGGGGTTAACATGGGTGGGTGGGGTGGAGGAGATTGACCGAATGTTTAGCAGTCCACATTTATATGCTCATGTATCATTTGTGAGTGTAATTTTTATTAATGAATAAATGATAATAATTATTATTATTTGATTCAGTGACACTCAATTATGTTACCGTCCCCAATAATGATTCCAACTATTTATATATACATATATTTTTAATTAAAAAGGAGATGCAGTAATACAAGTAATGACTGAAGGCTTAATACTGCAGTAGTACATTTAAAGAAATATACAATGTGTCAAAGTGAGACACTACAGGTAAAACAACATATACATTTTTTACCTAGAAACAACATTGTTCAATCAGCCCCTAATCATCTTTTATTATTGTATTTAATCAACTTGCATGCTCAGATTTATCTAGGACATTATGACGTTCTTAAAATGCATTTTTAGAGACATAAAGATCAGCCCTTAAGTAGAACCTACACACACCAAACTGTATATCCAAAACCCCCTCTGAAATATTCTTATATTTAATATGACAACAAAATAAACTAATACATTTTTAATTTTTCAGATTTATGTCCCAAATATGTACAATTTGTGACATTCTAACATTTACGCAAGTAAACGGTAGAATCTTCAAATTGATAGCTCTAAACTTTATTTACTTTTACTCTTCCCCTGCAGTGTGGGTTTCTCCTGATCTGCTGCATAAACTCTGTGTTAATAGTAAATACAGCGCGTGTGATGAATGGGCACGTGCGCCATCTGCTGGTGGTGTCGCTTCGCATAGGGCCACAGGTAGAAGTCGATGATGACAGAGTTTATGGGGCAGTTCTGCTTGTCCCGCTCCTGGACCAATCGCAACAGGTGCACTTTTATCCGCTCCACCGCCCAGATCGAGCAGCCGCGGATTTCCACCTCTCTCCTGTCTCCGGACGGCAGTCGCTCACCTGAAACACGGAGTGGGAAAAGGTCCAACAAAAACAAACAAAATATCAACATTACAGGCATGCGCCAAAAAGAAGACTAAATAATTGTCTAAATAAATAAGTTCAGCTCAAGTAAAAACATAATAAACGGACAGAATTATCTAATGTTAAAGGCCTTTGTCTCTAATCAAAAAACACTTTGAGAAGCTCCAGGCCTGAGTGATTGTCCCTCTCACCTTTCTTCAGCGCCTCCATGAGTCCGTCCGAGTACCTCAAAGCCCCCAGATGGACCAGAGCCTGTGGGACCCTGTAGTCTGCGAACATGGTGAGCCAGTCCATGTTGGAGATGTCTCCCTCTCCCCGAGCCGCCATCACACCCCACAAATCTGCCACCAAGATCTGGGCTCGCTTATGGAACGACAGCGCCCTCCCCTGGAACAAGAGGAGAAGTGTGAACATGGAAATACATTTATTGCCATTGTCAATGAACAGAATTCACAAACATAGGAACTTGTCTTGGTGATTCGGTGCAACATAAAGTCAAAAGAGAAACAAATTAAAGCTGCTATGGGATAAAATAACAATAAGCTATCAGATAAAAAATAAGAATACAAATTTTAAAAGGCTTAATATGTACAGAAAATGTACAGTTGAATCCTGTCTCCTCCTGTTTTCTAACATAGTCAACTATGATTACGTTCCATCATGTTGATGATCAGAGTTTGCTGGCAAAACTAGACCAAATAAAAAGTACTTAATGAGGGCAACATTAATGCTACAAATGAAACTGCTTTTATATATTTTAATTTGCTTGACTGTCAAGTTTATAACAGAGTTCTGATATTCAGCTTTTGCTTACAATGTTCACAAGTAAAAATACAAAAGGATTAAACACAGTGAGGAAAATACATATTTGAACACCCATCTCTCACTTAGAAATGATTCTGAAATTCAGAATGACAATCAGAAAAGGTTTGCCAATGAACCAATGACACTTTCATCGTAGGAGCATTTCCACTGTGAGAGACAGAATCTAAAAAAGAAAAAAACTGAAATCACATTGTAGAATTTCTTTTAAAAATGTATTTGTATGTTATTGCTGCAAATAAGTATTTGAAGAATTCTTGCTCTCAAAGTTAGTCTGCCTTTATAAAGTCCACCTCTGCTCCACTTCATCTAAATCAGTAGCACCAGTTTGAGCTTGTTAGCTGCATAACAACACCTGACCTGCCCCCATATAGTCAGAGTCCATCTACTGCCATGGGCAAGACCAAAGAGCTGTCAGAAGAGATGGAACTGTAGACCTCCACTACAGCTGGAAAGAGCTAAGGGGCTTTGACAAGCAGCTTTGTGAAGAAAGATCAACTGTTGGAGCAACTGTTATAAAATGGAAGAGGCTAAAGATGATGTCAGTCTCCCTCAGACTGCAGCTCCATGAAGATCTCACCTCGTGGGGTTCAATGATGAGAAGAAAGGTGAGGAATCAGCCCAGAACTACAGGAGCTGGTCAATGACCTGAAGAGAGCTGGGACCACAGTTTCAAAGGTTACTATGGTAATACACTACAGCGTCATGGTTTAAAATCATGCATCGCACAGAAGGTTCCCCTGCTTAAGTCAGCACATGTCCAGGTCCGTCTGAAGTTTGCCAACATCATGCTTTGGGGGAGGAAACATCATGCTTTGGGGGTGGAAACATCATGCTTTGGGGGAGGAAACATCACGCTTTGGGGGAGGAAACATCACGCTTTGGGGGAGGAAACATCATGCTTTGGGGGAGGAAACATCACGCTTTGGGGGAGGAAACATCACGCTTTGGGGGTGGTAACATCACGCTTGCTTTGGGGAGGAAACATCACGCTTTGGGGGTCTTTTCTGCACAGGGGACAGGACGACTGCACTATATTAAGGAGAAAATAAACGGGGCCAGGCCTCCTTTGTGAGATTTGGGGCAACAACCTCCTTCTCTCAGTCAGAGCATAAAAGATCGGGCGTGGCTGGGTCATCTAACAATGACAATGACCTGAATCACAGCCAGGAGAACCAAGGACCAGTGGCTCTGTAAGAATCATGTCAAGGTTCTGGACTGGCCAAGCCAGTCTCCAGACCTAAATCTAGTAGAATATCTTCTGTGTGCAGGAGGAGTCCTGCTGCAGTGTGCGCAAAACTGCCCAAGAGCTACAGGAAATGTTTGACCTCTGTAACTGGAAACAAATATACCAAAATATTGTACCAAATATGAATTAAAATACAATAATACCTCGAGGAACATGCATCGATTCTATGAGTGGGCTTGCCTTTCCACCGAAACTAACCTGTAAATTGCCACTAGTCACAGGAGGCAAACCCTCCACCAAAAAGCATTAGTTATTATAGGATGCAGTGCATTATGCATAAATAAAACATTATCGTCTTCAGCTGGACTAAAACTTAAGTATTGACTTATTTGACTAATATTAGCCAATGGTTCCTTCATATTCATCTAAAGAGGGTGGTCTCTACTGCAGTGCCACATCAGTCCAGCAGGTGGACCCCTCAGCCTGGTGTGTCTTTTATGCTGGAGTCCATTTACTCTGGCCAAATGTGATTTCAAAATAACAAACATATTTCTGAACATAAAAAATCATCATGAAGTAAATGTTTATGGGAAGATTTTTTGTCTCTTTGTAGACTTTATTTTCTACTTTAGAAACACGTGTATTATTGAAAATCAGAATCTCAGAGGGACATATTTTTATGGCCATACAATGTCTGTCAAAGTGACTACAATATCATCTGACATTTGGCAATAAAATGAAAAGTAACAAACAAAAATGTTTAGTAGAGCTGTCAATAATGATTTTATTTTATATTACAGACGTTCATTGATAGACACTGGCCTTATCAAATAAATTCATTTTTATATGAAACCAAAATAATGGGAAAATGTAAACTGAAATTTTCACACACATAAAAATAAATTATATATATATATATTAGGGCTGGGCAAGTTAATGCGTTATTATCGCATTAACTCATCACTTATTTAACGCGATCAATTCATTTAACGCGCGTTAACGCAGGTCGGATTCCTCTGGTCCGCACCAGTTCTAAAGCCATTAGAAAGACAAACGCACCGGACGCGCGTTCTCCACGCGCCGGACTCATGTCCGTAGACAATGTTGTACCATCATTTTGGTGAACGTGAACTGAACGAACGGGATTACTGCTGACGTACGATAATATGAACGCGTTCATTCTGGTGTCTGTGAACGGCACCTTCGTTCTTTTTATTTTCGTTCAATAAGGTGTCAGATTTCTAGAGACTTCCAGGCGAAAAACATTGTTAAGTTGCCTAAAAAGAGCCTGTGTCTGGCAAGTGTGAGAGCTCCAGTTGTAGAGGCGATAGAGCGCGGAGACAGAGATTTTGCGTGTCGCACTGCACTGCGCATCAAAACAAACAGCAGCACGGACGCGACCGCAACGTGTGTCAACAGAGCAGCAGGAGTCGCCCTTCTACGACCAGTTACGTGAGTTTTATGATGAGGTCGTGAGGATGGGAACAATCAAACATTTATATTCAAACTTTGCCCAGCAACTTTTCCCTCATGTTTTTGAGAATAAACTGTGGGGCTGAAAGCTGCATCTGCTGCTAGTACTACTACTAGTACTACTACTAGTACTACTACTACTACTGCTGCTAGTGTGGACTGAATGGACAGCGACACATGGGGGAAGTCTGTCCCTTCAGTGTGAATGTAAATCCTGGGTAAGGATTCAAAATTGGATATGAAGATGAAATCTGACACATATTTTCAGCAATAAACTAATAAAATAATTGCTGCCTGTGGTTGTATTTGGGCTGTGGAAATAATTTAGAACAATTATTGCATAATATTGAAAAAAATAACTGAACTAGTTCATTTTTTGGAGCTGTGAACTTAGTTCAAAATTTTGAATTATGAACTATGAACTGAACTAGTTCATTTTAAAATGTATGAACTATGAACTGAACTAGTTCATTTTAAAATGTATGAACTATGAACTGAACTAGTTCATTTTAAAATGTATGAACTATGAACTGAACTAGTTCATGTAGAAAGTGAACTTTCCCAACACTGTCCGTAGAATACACTCAGCAGCAGATGTGCGTCCGAGTCGTCCTGCACATGCTCAGTGGAGGAGTTGTGCTGTGTTGCTTTTCTCGTGGTGTAAATGGACCATGGCTTTGGTTTATTAACTTTACAAAGTCAGCTGCTATAGGCGCCAGTCGAGGCAACCCGCCGGGGGCCCGCGTGAGCAGGTCCCGCCGGGGGCCCGCGTGAGGGCCCGCGTGAGCAGGTCCCGCCGGGGGCCCGCGTGAGCAGGTCCCGACGGGCGCTGTAGCTGGGGAGATCCGCGAGAAGGGCCCAGCGCGCGTCTTTATCATCTGAAAATGTGAATAATCTGGTGCCTTAGCAACTGGCTTAGTGCAGAGGAGTAAAAAAACACCCAGTTTTAGGAATCTACAAACTTTTCTGGTTCTTTTCAATGCCCTGGCAGTGGCAATATGCTTTAGTTTTGTGTTTGATAACATTGTTTAAGTTAAAATACACACAATGTATTTATTTGTATTGAACTGGTTAAGTGTTTGTTTGCACAACTAATGTTATGGTGCTTTAGTGTCAAGTTCTAAGAATTTACAAACTGTACTGAAGTGTTTTCTGGTTTAGGGACATTTGGTACTAGACTGGTTCTGCTGCTCCTAAAATGTGTTTTGAGTGTCTAATGTTTAATGAGATTACAATGTTTCTGACGTCCTAAGTGGCCTGTTCATCTTTAATGATTGTGGCTCAGGATTTTGTGAATACCCGTCACCTGACCGTGGCCTGACCGTGGCGACAGCCCGACCGTGGCCTGACCATGGCGACGGCCCGACCGTGGCCTGACCGTGGCGACGGCCCGACCGTGGCCTGACCGTGGCGACGGCCCGACCGTGGCCTGACCGTGGCCTGACCGTAGAGACGGCCTGAACGTGGCGACGGCCTGACCGTGGCGACGGCCTGACCGCGGCGACGGCCTGACCGTGGCCTGACAGTAGAGACGGCCTGACCGTGGCGACGGCCTGACCGCGGCGACGGCCTGACCGTGGCCTGACCGTGGCCTGACAGTAGAGACGGCCTGACCGTGGCGACGGCCTGACCGTGGCGACGGCCCGACCGTGGCCTGACCGTGGCCTGACAGTAGAGACGGCCTGAACGTGGCGACGGCCTGACCGTGGCGACGGCCCGACCGTGGCCTGACCGTGGCGACGGCCTGACCGCGGCGACGGCCTGACCGTGGCGACGGCCTGACCGTGGCGACGGCCTGACCGTGGCCTGACCGTGGCCTGACCGTGGCCTGACCGTGGCCTGACCGTGGCGACGGCCCGACCGTGGCCTGACCGTAGAGACGGCCTGAACGTGGCGACGGCCTGAACGTGGCGACGGCCTGAACGTGGCGACGGCCTGAACGTGGCGACGGCCCGACCGTGGCCTGACCGTGGCGACGGCCTGACCGCGGCGACGGCCTGACCGTGGCGACGGCCTGACCGTGGCGACGGCCTGACCGTGGCCTGACCGTGGCCTGACCGTGGCCTGACCGTGGCGACGGCCCGACCGTGGCCTGACCGTAGAGACGGCCTGAACGTGGCGACGGCCTGAACGTGGCGACGGCCTGAACGTGGCGACGGCCTGAACGTGGCGACGGCCCGACCGTGGCCTGACCGTGGCGACGGCCCGACCGTGGCCTGACCGTGGCGACGGCCCGACCGTGGCCTGACCGTGGCCTGACCGTAGAGACGGCCTGAACGTGGCGACGGCCTGACCGTGGCGACGGCCTGACCGCGGCGACGGCCTGACCGTGGCCTGACAGTAGAGACGGCCTGACCGTGGCGACGGCCTGACCGCGGCGACGGCCTGACCGTGGCCTGACCGTGGCCTGACAGTAGAGACGGCCTGACCGTGGCGACGGCCTGACCGTGGCGACGGCCCGACCGTGGCCTGACCGTGGCCTGACAGTAGAGACGGCCTGAACGTGGCGACGGCCTGACCGTGGCGACGGCCCGACCGTGGCCTGACCGTGGCGACGGCCTGACCGCGGCGACGGCCTGACCGTGGCGACGGCCTGACCGTGGCGACGGCCTGACCGTGGCCTGACCGTGGCCTGACCGTGGCCTGACCGTGGCCTGACCGTGGCGACGGCCCGACCGTGGCCTGACCGTAGAGACGGCCTGAACGTGGCGACGGCCTGAACGTGGCGACGGCCTGAACGTGGCGACGGCCTGAACGTGGCGACGGCCCGACCGTGGCCTGACCGTGGCGACGGCCTGACCGCGGCGACGGCCTGACCGTGGCGACGGCCTGACCGCGGCGACGGCCTGACCGTGGCGACGGCCTGACCGTGGCGACGGCCTGACCGTGGCCTGACCGTGGCCTGACCGTGGCCTGACCGTGGCGACGGCCCGACCGTGGCCTGACCGTAGAGACGGCCTGAACGTGGCGACGGCCTGAACGTGGCGACGGCCTGAACGTGGCGACGGCCTGAACGTGGCGACGGCCCGACCGTGGCCTGACCGTAGAGACGGCCTGAACGTGGCGACGGCCTGACCGTGGCGACGGCCTGACCGCGGCGACGGCCTGACCGTGGCCTGACCGTGGCCTGACAGTAGAGACGGCCTGACCGTGGCGACGGCCTGACCGTGGCGACGGCCCGACCGTGGCCTGACCGTGGCCTGACAGTAGAGACGGCCTGAACGTGGCGACGGCCTGACCGTGGCGACGGCCTGACCGTGGCGACGGCCTGACCGCGGCGACGGCCTGACCGTGGCCTGACCGTGGCCTGACAGTAGAGACGGCCTGACCGTGGCGACGGCCTGACCGTGGCGACGGCCCGACCGTGGCCTGA
This sequence comes from Eucyclogobius newberryi, assembly GCF_026437365.1. Classification (NCBI taxonomy): domain Eukaryota; kingdom Metazoa; phylum Chordata; class Actinopteri; order Gobiiformes; family Gobiidae; genus Eucyclogobius; species Eucyclogobius newberryi. The sequence continues at coordinate 7,693,593 of NW_027316278.1, read as the reverse complement.
CCGTGGCCTGACAGTAGAGACGGCCTGAACGTGGCGACGGCCTGACCGTGGCGACGGCCTGACCGCGGCGACGGCCTGACCGCGGCGACGGCCTGACCGTGGCGACGGCCTGACCGTGGCGACGGCCTGACCGTGGCCTGACCGTGGCCTGACCGTGGCCTGACCGTGGCGACGGCCCGACCGTGGCCTGACCGTAGAGACGGCCTGAACGTGGCGACGGCCTGAACGTGGCGACGGCCTGAACGTGGCGACGGCCCGACCGTGGCCTGACCGTGGCGACGGCCTGACCGCGGCGACGGCCTGACCGTGGCGACGGCCTGACCGTGGCGACGGCCTGACCGTGGCCTGACCGTGGCCTGACCGTGGCGACGGCCCGACCGTGGCCTGACCGTAGAGACGGCCTGAACGTGGCGACGGCCTGAACGTGGCGACGGCCTGAACGTGGCGACGGCCTGAACGTGGCGACGGCCCGACCGTGGCCTGACCGTGGCGACGGCCCGACCGTGGCCTGACCGTAGAGACGGCCTGAACGTGGCGACGGCCTGACCGTGGCCTGACCGTGGCGACGGCCTGACCGTGGCCTGACCGTGGCGACGGCCCGACCGTAGCCTGACCATAGAGACGGCCTGAACGTGGCGACGGCCTGAACGTGGCGACGGCCTGACCGTGGCCTGACCGTGGCGACGGCCTGACCGTGGCCTGATCGTGGCGACGGCCCGACCGTGGCCTGACCGTAGAGACGGCCTGAACGTGGCGACGGCCTGAACGTGGCGACGGCCTGAACGTGGCGACGGCCCGACCGTGGCCTGACCGTGGCGACGGCCCGACCGTGGCCTGACCGTAGAGACGGCCTGAACGTGGCGACGGCCTGACCGTGGCGACGGCCCGACCGTGGCCTGACCGTAGAGACGGCCTGAACGTGGCGACGGCCTGACCGTGGCCTGACCGTGGCGACGGCCTGACCGTGGCCTGACCGTGGCGACGGCCCGACCGTAGCCTGACCATAGAGACGGCCTGAACGTGGCGACGGCCTGAACGTGGCGACGGCCTGACCGCGGCGACGGCCTGACCGTGGCCTGACCGTGGCGACGGCCTGACCGTGGCCTGATCGTGGCGACGGCCCGACCGTGGCCTGACCGTAGAGACGGCCTGAACGTGGCGACGGCCTGAACGTGGCGACGGCCTGAACGTGGCGACGGCCTGAACGTGGCGACGGCCTGAACGTGGCGACGGCCTGATGACCGTGGAGAGCAAAGAACCCAAGAGAAATTGCTGCTGTATCATACGGTTATGACAAATGGAGAATAAACATTGTACAATGAAGTAAATACAGTGCAGTCAGTGCGTCTGCTGGCTGCCAACCCAGATCTGCCACACAGGGGGCTATAGGGGGCTATGCCACACAGGGAGCTATGCCACACAGGGGGCTATGCCACACAGGGGGCTATAGGGGGCTATGCCACACAGGGAGCTATGCCACACAGGGAGCTATGCCACACAGGGGGCTATGCCACACAGGGAGCTATGCCACACAGGGGGCTATGCCACACAGGGGGCTATAGGGGGCTATGCCACACAGGGGGCTATGCTAGCAAATATGACACTTTTAGAATGTTTTTCACATCTATGGTCAGGCTAGGAGTAGGGTTAGGAACAGTTCTTCTGGTTATGGATGAGGCTTTGGGAGAGGTTAACCAGGTCTCTCCCTCTCTCATACCTGGTACGTGGCTTGGTCTCTGTAGGAGGGGATGTGTTCTGTGACGAGTTGCACCATCTTGCGGGCGTCGTTCCCGGCTCGGTTGATAAAGCTCCGGAAGCTTCCCCCGTGTTCCATCAGGACACGCCCGCCTTCCGTCAGCACCTTGTTAGACACATTCAATATGTGACATCACGTGAAACGGGTGAGAAATTCACTTGGCAGATGAGATTGGCTTTCACTTAACACGTACTATCGAGAGCAGAGGTGGGAGATGAATGGAAAATATGGAAATGTATACGTGATGATAATGTTGTTTTGGTGAAATATCAACATTCAACAATTTAAAAAAATGACATCAAAATGAAAGATAAATGAGTCAACTAGTCTCCTATTTACTGATGGGTTTGGGGTTAGGGTAATTCCGCCCTTTTACGGTTCATTTTCAGCACATAAACAGGACAAATGGAACTTTTCCTGAACAGTTTTAGAATGATCTTGAGCTGTATCATAACTGAGACCACACATTAACATAAAGAAAGGACTATTTGCGTTGAGAATCACAGTCTATTGTTATTTTAATGCAATAAATGGGGAAGTGCTTGATAAAACAGATGACCTCCCTTTCATTTAAACAGCTTATCTAGTCTAGGCTGTCTTCATGATATACTATTGACATTTAAAATGAGGCTTAGGGTCATTTATATATCACTTTTAAAGAATCATAATACAATAATAGATTTTTACAGTTATAGTTTATTTAATGTAAAATCATAGTGGTTAAATGACTCGAACAGGAGTTTGTCATGAGTTTTGGGTAACGACTGAAAGGACAAGATCGCGGGTACAAGCGCTCGAAAAGGTGAGGAGCTGAGGAGCTCGGAGTAGAGCCGCTGCTCGTAAGGCTTAAAAAGACCAATGCACTGACAAATTACTTATTTTTTTTTGGTTTTGTTTTGCCACATGGCCCAACCCTCCCATGGCCCACGATGAGCGGCGTACGAAGAATATAGAAGGATTCTCGTGCGGTTCTTGTTCAGACCTGGTGGCGTTCCCGGATCATGGGCATCGGCGTGTCGGTGTCGGACCTCAGCACGTGTTCGAGCTGCTCCAGGCTCATGCGGGAGAAGAACTGCGGGTCGGTGATGGGGACGCCTGTGGACACGTGTGCAAAGTGTGAGGGAGGATCTGGGACAAGGCCCTGGGATACACAGAGCCGAATCTAATCAAGTCTTGAATCCTCCGCGATCAGCTGGGTCACGTTTCATCCGCAGGTCTGCAGCCAATCCTCATGTGTTTTTTTTTGTAGTAAGGCCTTAGTTACTTTATTATTTGGTTTACGGATCCGCCGCACTTAGATTATTGATCTTTACAATATAAATGAAATAAATTGTTAGAATTTTTTTTTTTTATAAAGTAACGCTGACAAAGCAAAATAGCATTAAATTAAATGTAAAACGCGTTATTAAGTCAAAAAACAAGAGCGCGTGAAGCAATTTCTCGCCAAACTCCCGCGGAAGTCTGTGACGGAGCGGGTCTGTCCCTGTCGCCCGTCTCTCTGTCTGCTGAGCGCCTTCATATCGCAAGTACACATTTTAAACCCGTTTACCACATTTTCTTCAGCGCGTTTTGCCGTGACTAGGTGGGTGGGGGAGGGTCATAAGGCGCTGGTACAGCTGGCAGCCCGGTGTAAACGCTCTCTCTTCTTTCTCACACTTATTGTGCTTTATCTCCTATATTTTGTAAATATAGTTAGTATATTTTTTCTATTTTACTGCACGATAGGGACACGTGCTGGAATAGTTTTTTATTCAACTGTTTTTGACTTTTTTCGGCTGGATTTGAGCGTTTTTCGTTGTGTTGTTGTGACGTGAGCTAGCTCCGAGCGAGCCCACCGCCCCCCCCCCCCCGCGCCCTCCGGCCGCCGCTAAAGTACGGCGTGTCGTCGGTACACGTTTATATACACGTTTATATGAAAGAGGAACTTCACGAACGATCGGGACACGCACTGGAATCGCTTTAAATTAACTTGTTTTGACTTTATTCGGCTGGATTGAGTGTTTTCGTCGTGTCAAATCAAATCAAATCAAATCAATTTATTTTTGTAAGGCCCAAAATCACAACAACAGTTGCCTCTGAGGGCCACAGGGAGAAATGAATCAACAATGTCTGTGGTGGCGATGAAGTCAGACAATGTCTGTGGTGGCGAGGGACGATGTCCCAGGGTCCTCTGTCCTTAGACTCTCCTTCTCGGCCAGGAAAAACTACAAAAAAAACCTCTTTGGGAAAAAAGCGTAGAAACCTGGAGGAGTTCCAGTGAAGGAGAGATCCGACTCTCACAGACGGACAGACGGACACGAGGAGACTGGAGCTGGACCCACTCTTCAGGCAGATGAGGGACCGTCGGAGTCGAGCAGGACCCACTCTTCAGGCAGATGAGGGACCGTCGGAGGCGAACTGGACCCACTCCTCAGGCAGATGAGGGACCGTGGGAGGCGAGCTGGACCCACTCTTCAGGCAGATGAGGGACCGACTGAGGCGAACTGGAGCCACTCTTCAGGCAGATGAGGGACCGTCCACATGGGGTAGGGACCACTTCACCAGGAGAGGGACATCTGGGTCCACAGGTCCTCAGGAGTGAGAGAAAGAAAAAGAAGGCGGTGAACAGTTTGCAAGTGGAATTAAAAAATAAATATTGTTTGATAGCATAAGTAGTCAGAAGAAGAGGATAGTGCTCAAGCTGTCATACTTCCCCCAGCACAGTTACTCCTAGGGCAGCGTAGCTGAAGCTGTGGGTTTATCTTTCTGTTCCTAACTACTCTGACCATAAGCGATTTCGAAGAGGAACGTTTTAAGCCTGGACTTAAATGAAGAGACTGTGTCAGCATATTTAACATTGGTCGGGAGCTGATTCCATAACACAAGGGCTTGGTAGCTAAACGCTCTACCTCCTACAGTACTTTTAGAGACTCTTGGCACCACCAGAAGGCCGGCATTCTGAGAGCGAAGAGCTCTGTTTGGATGATATGGTTCTATAGCATCTTTGAGGTAGGATGGGGCCATGTCATTTATGGCTTTGTAGGTCAAGAGTAGAATTTTGAATTTGATTCTGGACTCGACGGGGAGCCAGTGAAGAGACTTCAGCACTGGCGTAATGTGCTCTCTTCTTTTTGTTCCTGTTAGTAATCTTGCTGCTGCATTTTGAACCAGTTGAAAGCTTTTTATGGAGCTTTTAGGACACGCTGCAAGCAGGGAGTTACAGTAGTCTAATCTAGTCGTTACAAATGCATGGATAAGTTTTTCGGCATCACTTTTAGGCAGGATTCTTCTGATTTTGGCGATGTTGCGCAAATGGAAATAGGCTGTTTTACAAGCTTGATTTATATGAGCTTTAAATGAGAGCTCCTGGTCAAATAAGACTCCAAGGTTTCTTACAGTAGAACTGGAGGCTACACTGACATTGTCCAGTGTGACTATCTGCTCAGATAGAGCGTCTCGTAGATGCTTAGGGCCAAGCACAATGACCTCGGTTTTTTCAGGGTTAAGAAGCAGGTAGTTTAGTGTCATCCAGGTTTTTATCTCCTTCACACAAGTACTAAGTCTGTCTACTTGATCGCTCTGATCAGGTTTCATTGATAAATACAGCTGAGTGTCGTCTGCATAGCAGTGGAAGTTAATGTCATGCTTTCTGATAATGTTGCCTAATGGTAGCATATAAAGAGTAAACAGAATTGGACCGAGTACCGAACCCTGTGGCACACCGTAAATTACTTTAGAGCTTGGTGAGGAGCTCTGGTTTACATTAACAAATTGGAACCTATCAGATAGATAGGATTTAAACCAGCTGAGGGCTGTTCCTCCAACACCTACATCACATTCTAACCTCTGCAGTAGAATGTTGTGGTCGATGGTGTCAAACGCTGCGCTGAGGTCCAACAGAACCAGGATTGAGACCAGTCCATCGTCAGCGGCTAATAACAAATCATTTGTGACTTTAACTAGTGCAGTTTCAGTGCTGTGGTGGGCTCTGAACCCTGACTGGAAAACTTCAAATAAGTTATTGTCCTGCAGGTGGCGACAAAGCTGTTTTACTACAACTTTTTCAAGGATTTTAGAGACGAAGGGAAGATTTGAAATAGGTCTGTAGTTTACCAATAGGTCGGGATCTAGATTAGGCTTTTTCAGAAGAGGTTTAATGACTGCATGTTTGAAGGACTGTGGAACATAGCCACTTTCTAGTGAAGTATTTATTATATTAAGAATAGGGTCTATAATTAGGGGAAGAATGTCTTTGAGGAGTCTGCTTGGAATGGGGTCTAGGACACAAGTTGAGCTTTTAGAGGACATAATGGCTGAAGTTATCTCTGCTTGATCAACAGCTGTGAACCTTTCTAAGTTTACAGGTGGATTTATATGGGACGTTAGATTTACAGCTTGGGCTAGTTCAGGGCTAATAGCGGGGGTAATTTCATCTAATTTATCTCTGATTGTTTTTATTTTATTATTAAAAAATAGGAGGAAATCATCAGAGCTAAGTGTAGCTGGGATTGAGGGCTCTACTGCACTGTGACAGTTTGTTAGCCTAGCTACAGTGCTGAAAAGGAATTTAGTGTTACTTTTGTTGACTTCTATTAGATTTGAATAATATCTGGTTTGGGCCTTACGCAGAGCCTGCTTATAGGACAGCAGGCAACTTTTCCATGCTTTTAGGGATTCTTCGGTGTGAGAGCGACGAAATAATCCCTCTAACTTTCTAACTCTTTGTTTATGTGAACGCAGTTCTTGGTTGTACCATGGGGAGGCGCGCTTTGGCCTAATGACCTTCTGTTTTAACGGCGCGACAACGTCAAGAGCAAACTTCAGAGAATTCATGGTCAAGTCGACACATTGATCACTTAAACTGGGACTAAAGCTGTTCTCAGCAGGATCACATGACATGTCACTGAATATTGGCTCTATTATTTCTTTGAATTTTGAGATAGATTTTTCAGATATTGTCCTTTTCATTATAACTTTATTTTGTGGGACTGGATGATCTTTAAGAATAAACTGAAAGGTAATTAGGAAATGATCTGACAATATAGGGTTTTGAGGGAGGACAATGAGGTCACTAATCTCTGTTCCATACGTTAGGACAAGATCCAGAGTGTTCTTGTGAGTGTGAGTCGGTTTATTTACATTCTGAGTGAAACCAATGCTGTCTAACAAGGCGCTGAAGGCATTACTGAGAGCGTCATCACTCATGTTCACGTGGATATTAAAGTCTCCAACTATAACTATTTTATCCCAGGCTAACACTAAGTTTGATATAAAGTCAGAAAACTCCGTTAAAAACTCTGAGTAGGGACCAGGAGGTCGGTAGATAACTATGAACAAAACTCCTTTTTGGTTTTTCATATTTGGACATGTGATTGACAGCATAAGGCTTTCAAATGAGTGAAATGCATTGTTAGTTTTAGGGCTCATGAGTAGGCTTGAGTGGGAGATCACTGCCACACCACCACCTCGGCCTGTGCTCCTGGCAGTCTGAAAGTTAACATGGGTGGGTGGGGTGGACTCATTTAGTCTGACGTAGTCGTCTTGTTGAAGCCACGTTTCAGTTAGAGCTAGAAGATCTATGTTATAGTCACTAATTAATTCATTAACTAAGAGCGATTTGGAGGAAATTGCTCTAATGTTTAGCAGTCCACATTTTACGTGTTTATTCATTTGTGTATTTGTGATTGTTATTTTCCTTAAGTTATTTGGTCTGACGCCTGAAATATTTTTTCTGAGATGTGACTTTTTGGCATTATTTGTACGAGGGACACGAGGGACACGAGGGACACACACAGTCTCTATCTGTCTTGAATCTGAACACTTCACAGGTAACAGAACGGGCGAGAGTTCAGCGACAGAGGAGCGTCTTGAACTGCTGCTCTGCACCTGGGGCTCATCCCTAGATGGTCACTTAACACGACTAAGACTATCGGTCAAATTCCGAACTAATAGGGATGTACCCTCCGAAGTCGGATGGATGCCATCCCTGCGTATGAGCCCGGGCTTTCCCCAAAACGCACTCCAGTTATCAATAAAGACAACGTTGTTTTGAGGGCACCATCTGGATAACCAGTTGTTGAATGCTGAGAGACGGCTGTACAATTCAGCATTGATCCGATTGGGCAGGGGACCAGAAAATATTACAGTGTCTGACATCGACTTCGCTAGGTCACACACCGCGGCTACTTGAACTTTGAGCACCTCTGATTGTCTCCGCCGGGCGTCGTTACCGCCTGCGTGAATCACGACTCGCCGGAAACGGGTCCTGCTCCGCTTTAAGATCCTAAGGTTTCCTTCGATGTCACCCATTCTGGCCCCCGGGTAACACCTAACGCTAGCAGCTGGCAGCTTCACGTCTCTAACAATAGAACTCCCGATTACAAGAGTTTCTCTAGTGTGTTCAGCGGGCGTGTGATCGCTGAGGGGAGAAAACCTATTATAGACGTGAAGCTCACGGCGCTCTGAGGTTCGGCGTTTAGCGCCTTGTCCCCTCCGAACTGTCACAAAGTGGTCCCTATTCTGTTCCTGGTCTAGTCCCGGCTGCACGGGAGACGCTGAGGGGCTGAGCTCGGTCTTACTGCTACTGCTAATGCTAATGCTACGCCCTGCAGCGCGGTCCGGTAGCCCTCGCGCTAAAACCGAACTATAACTGGACTTAAGCTCCTCTAAACAGCAGATCCGCGCTTCTAACTCCGTAACCCTGGCCTCCAAAACTACCACTACACTGCACTTCACGCACCTATCATCAGAGAAGGAGCCAGGGTTCTGACTCGACATATGACAGCTCAAACAGGTAAAGGTAGATCCAGCCATGATGCTAGCGGCTAGGCTACGCTAGGCTAGTTCAGGCTGGAGCTAGAGAGTGAGGAGGGCTTTTAATCCACAAAATACTGAAAAGCGAGCGGCTTGAGGCTCCGGATTGTTTGCGGAGAAATCAAACGTTCACTTTCGTGTATATGATGCGTAAATAGTGTGTATAATTCGTGGATTAATCGGTAAAAGGCTCTAAGAACGAACAGCTCTGAAAACGCGACACACTCACCGGAAATGACGTCGCCGAACTCCACTGTCGTTGCGATGTGTCTTGGCTCTGAGTCCCCCGGCTCCGGCCCCGCCCCCCGGCCGGCGCCGTACCGCGTTTACACAAAGGAGGAACTCATGAAACTGCGGAGAACAGTCGTCATACCCGGAGATCGTCACGTTATCCCGGCGGACATCCTAAGGAAAACGCAACGAAGCAGACGGGCTGGACGTAAACTCCGAGAGAAGAGAGGAGAAAACAGGAAGTCGGTTCCCGCCGTAGTCATGGGTAACGTGAGGTCCCTTCAAAATAAAATGACGGAAATAGCGAGCCTCATGCGGTCCCAGAGGATTTATAGGGACAGCAGCGTCTTGATTTTCACAGAGACCTGGTTAACAGCAGAAATGCCAGACTCTATTGTAGGTTTGGACAATTTTCATCTGCTGCGGGCGGACAGAACGAGAGAATGCGGGAAGAAAAGAGGTGGAGGTCTGGCGGTGTATGTGAACACGAGCTGGTCCAAACCCGAACACTGCACAGTGAGGGAGCAGCTATGTAACAAGGATATTGAACTATTGGCTATTGGCATGAGGCCATATTATCTGCCCCGGGAGTTCTCACATGTGATTTTGATCGCAGTCTATGTGGCCCCGTCTGCCAATGCTGAAAATGCTTGTGAAGCACTGCTCTCCTGCACTTGTAGGCTGCAAACACAGCATCCACAGGCTCTCTTCCTCATCTCTGGTGACTTTAACCACGCTTCTCCCTGTTCTGTTCTACCAACATACACCCAGTATGTTACCTGCCCCACCAGAGAGAATAGAACATTGGACTTGTTTTTTGCCAACACCAAGGAGGCTTATTCCTCTTCCCCCCTCCCTCCCCTGGGCAGCTCGGACCACAACCTTGTACATCTGAGGCCTGTGTATGAACCCATCGTGCGCAGGCAGCCTGTGGTGTCCCGTGAGGTGAGGATGTGGTCTGCTGAGAGCGAGGAGGCTCTGAGGGACTGCTTCAGCACCACTGTCTGGACTGAGCTTTATGACCCACATGGGGAGGACATCAACACCATCACAGAGTGCATCACGGACTACATCAACTTCTGTTTTGAAAACATTGTTCCCTCCCGGACGGTGCGGTGTTTTCCAAACAACAAGCCATGGATTAACCATGAACTGAAGGCTCTGCTGAAGGAGAAGAAGAGAGCCTTCAGGTCAGGGAACAAGGAGGAGCTGAGGACTGTGCAGAAGGAGCTGAGGAGGAAGATCAGGCAGGCTGAGGCCGGCTACAAGAGGAGGATGGAGGAGCAGCTGCAGCAAAAGAACATTCAGGGAGTGTGGAGGAGCCTGAAAACCATCTCGGGCTTCAAAATCCCCCCTGCCCAGACAGAGGGGGATCTACAGTGGGTGAATGATTTAAATGCTCACTTCTTGAGGTTTGATCGGTCACCCGCCCCTCCCCCTGCACAGCTGCATGCTCCCTCTTCCACAGCTGGACAATGCCCTGCATCTGTTCCTCTTTGCTTATCTGCCCCGGACCATCAGCTCCCCACTTCGCCTGGACTCACCCATCCCCCCATCTGTTCTTTTCTTCTGTATCTACCTGCGTTGCACCAATGAAATTTCCCCATGTGGGACAATAAAGGAATATCTTATCTTATCTTATCTTAAGCGTCAGTTCTGTCTGTCTAAAACACGCTACATCTACTGTTACACGCTCCCGCCGCGTCTCCCCCCCCAGTGCAATATATTTCATTTAGAAATCCGTAAACCAAGTAATAAAATAGCTGCGGCCTAATTTGAGCTGTTTTTTGTGTCAAACGCAAATTATTAAAAGTCTGAGTAGTTACCACAAAGCCGAGGAATCTGTCAAAATTTCAAACTTACATTTCTTACTTTCAGAACTGTTGAGCTCCATTGACATCGGAAAATGGACAAAGACAAGGAGCGGGATCATGTCTTGGCTCAGACGATGGCTCTCTCTGTGTATCGTGTGCGAGAGGGCTTTGGCGTCTCCTTATCCCGCTTTACTAGATGTGTGAAATGATCGAAAATGACCTTGTTTATGTATTTTAGGACATTTACTGAATTTAATTGAGACTGCTGCATCAAACGAATGCACGCATATGGAAACAGTTGCAGTCTATAGTATGCAGTTTGAGTTTTATACGCATCTACAAAGAATCATTTCATCCTTCAATAATCTCCGGGCGCATAGAGCGAAAGGCGAGTGCTCTGATTGGCCGAGCGTGCCAAGTAGACCCCGCCTTTTAGATCGGCATATTTGCACTCCTTATGTCTAGAATTAGTGCGTGTATTTTGTGCAAGATCAGGACCACTATCTAAAACAGAATCTAAAATGCAATAAATAATAATAATAATAATAAATATAGCTGCAAGCGGCAATGATCGGCCCTCGCCATGCCGCCGCCACGCCGCAAGAGGAGGGGGCGCTAACGCGCCCCAATTGTCCTTTTATTACATCTACTGCTGAATCTGTGACGCTGTCACATCTTCTCCCCTTTGTTTTACCATCAAAAAGCAATTTTATTTTGAATTCTTGGCAAAATGTGCAGCTTTGCCGCACAGACACCGTGACTCTTAGAATAAAAATGTGGATAACTTTTGAAGATGAGTCTCACCAAATTTCAGGTTAATATGTCTAACGCCCTAAGAGGAGTTTGTGAAAGTCTAAAGTGTAAACATGTTCTGGCGATTTCCCCATTGGAATAACATGGGAGGTTTTGGTCATCGCTACGGCAAAGCCATAACAATTATGACATCAAATTTCATATAATTTCGCAAAAGTAAATATTTAACCTCCATATAAAATCTGTAGGGGGCGCTGTGGCTCCAAATTAATTTATTTCACTTCAAGTAGGTTTAGGGCAAAGAGTTTAACAACTGATTCTAATTTGACGCAATTCAGACTTTATCTGCGCAAACGGCAGAAATGTTACATTTGGGAGATTTCTGAAATTCTTGCTACAGTTTGCGGCTTTGCCGCACAGAGACCGTGACAGGTATCAATGTAATTTGGATAACTTTTGATGTCCCACTCCTCAGTAGCATTTTCACCAAATTTCAGCTTTTTAGGGCCAACGCCCTGGGAGGAGTTCGTAAAAGTACGACGTTTGGAAAAACTCCGAAGTCATGTTTAGCCATTTTTGAAGCAATATGGCCGACATTTGGTTGGGCGGACGGCGTTGCCGTAATAATATTTTTTACTTCTCTTGTCACCATCTACCTCGCCAAATTTCATGATTCTACGATCCGATTTTTTTTGGGTCATTTCTCTATGCATTTTTGGTACATTTGGGGGCGCTGACGCGCCATTTTTTTAATTTTAGAAAAAGGAAATAGCCAGAATGTAGAGAGGCACGATTTTTAGAGGTGTGCTAATTTTTGTGACTTTTCGTCAATGTTCACTGGGTGAAAAATAGGGGGGTTGGTCCCGAGAAGAAGAAGAAGAAAGAAAGAATAATATTCCGCTGCGAAAACAATGTTCCCATTTTTCAAATATCATAAACTATACATTTTCGATGGTGTGGGTCCCTGGTCACTGACGGGTACTTTCGTTAATTTTGAGTGGGCTCCGCCCACTTTGTGTTTTTGGCCCTCTATACAGTAATAATGTTCAATTTTTGCATTACATGCTTATATGCACGGAACATGCAAGAGATGGGGAACGTATTCGTGAGCTACTTAGTGCAAATGAGTGCTTTATATGGGGATGACGACCGTGAAGCGGTCGTCATCCCAATGTAAAGTGCTCGTTTAGTGCGCACTTTTGCACGGGCTTTGCCCGTTTACAACGGTAATGTTCCATTTTCCTACTACTAATTAGTATGCACGGGGCGTGCGTGAGTGAAGGAGTGCGTTAGTGAGTGTTTGGAAGTGCGCACTTTCGCACGGCCTTCGAGATTAATAGGCCTCTCGCCAGCTTGTGGCGCTCGGGCCTAATAATGCATTTAACAAATTACAAAGACGGCAACTAATTAAAAGTCCTTCACAAACATCCAAATCTCACAAAAGAAATGTACAAAAGAAAATAAATCTGCTATTCCTGTAGTTTAGTTGCCTGACCCGCCAGCCCCGCCCACATTCTGTTCGAATGCGTAAGGGTCTGGAATCGGAGTCAGAGCCAATGAAATCGTCGGTCATCCATTTACCGATCCAATCCCAGTCGGAGGTTTTAACGCGTCACATTGAGATACGGAAGTAGCTCTTCACCCCCGTTCCAAAACATTCAAGATGGCGGACCCTGCTCGTGACCCGGCTCGTGACCCGGCTCGTGACCCGGCCCGTGACCCGGCTCGTGACCGAGTGTTTACTTCTGCTCTCGTTTGAACGATCAGGAAAGTCCGTTCTACTCGCCGTGATGAACGTAAGTTAGATGCGGTTATACGAAGGGCGTCATCGCGATTCAGGAGAGATTTTCTGCGTTCGGGGACGGATAACGTGGAACACGCCTTGTTGACACGGGCTACGTAATATCCGGTTCAGCGTGTCGCGTTTTTTGCGTCACTTCTGGGTTTATGTGATTGGCTCTGTCTCTGCTCTAAACTCCGCCCTAGAAATTGAACCTCAGCGGTCGAGCCCCAGAACCACACCCAGTTTTGATAAGTAATTTGCCAAAACGTGTTGGGAGTGTCTGGTCAGGCAAGTAGTTTAGAGCTCTACAAACATGACATACATGGGATATTTCAGTCTTTACTTAAATGTGTGCGTGTCCAGGACGTTCTAAAATAAAATATGTTCTTTGAGTAAGAATCCAATCATTAAAACATAAATTGCGAAATCGAATCGCAAATGTTTGTGAGAAGAACCGAAATGGGATCTTCTGCCATAAACCTGTCGAATCCGGCTCCTAAGTGAAGCCTCTGAAAACACGGAGCTGTTGAGAGCGCCCTCCACAGGCCGCCTCGTTATAGCGTTATCCTTTCCATAATAACGTATAACTCAGCGGCGGTCTTTTCTCGAGCGCGGCGACGCATCGTGGCCGCGGCGCTAACAAACGAGATTCGCTCCGCAGCAGCTTCCGCCGTTTTTCCGGGAGAATCTCTGGTAATTACCGAGACGGCGGCGTCCACAAAGAGAAAGCACTATTCCATACGAGCGATAATTGATACATATCCGGAGTCATTCAAACTAATTATGAATGATTCGCGGATGCACGCCGCGCCGCCAGCAATTTCGGCCGCGCTGGATGTTCAAGCAAAAGGGCACACGCGCCATAATTGGCAATGCACAATAAAAGCGTACGAAACAGAGGCCGATGTGTACAGCGACGGGAGGAAAGCATTTCAAAATAATAGGTTCAATTTGACATGCTCCTGTTTTCCAGATGAAGGGCAGGGGGCGATATTTACTAATGGAAGATTAAGCATTTTAAAAACAGAATTACGCAGAGAGTTTGTTTTGGGAAGGTTCTAGGGTAATACATGATTCATCTTACAACTTTAAGTGATTGCATAATAACTGTAATGAAAATCACCATAAGTTAAAGTGCATTGATGGAGGTTTTCGACGCGTGTGTATCAGGAAAACAAACTATGGTGGACACTAGGACGTCCCAGATGGATCAACAACACGTGGTAAGACTTTAAATTAGAGCTGGCCGATACACAGCTCACAATAGTACTACCGTATTCTTCGGAGTGTAAGTCGCATTTTCGTAGTTTTTTAGGGTGCAACTTATACTCCAGTGCGACTTGTATATGTTTTTTTACTGGGCTGGTGCGACTTATACTCCGGAAAATATGGTACTACTAATAATAATCACCATTTTGCCATTTCATGAGATATATGACATATTTCATTTTTTTCTTCCTCTAAACAAGCAACAAAACGCAGCGTTGTCACAAAATACTGTTGTAAAATACTGTCGGTGATATTTGTGCACATCCCTGCCTTAAAGGTACATGATGTAGTACAGCGTGCGTAGCGGTACCTTCATCCATGGCCCTGGTGATGGCGGCACACAGCGTCATGTAGCCGGTGTAGGTGCACCCCCTGTGGGTGACCTCGCACTGTTGCGAGTCAGAGTCCGGCCAAAAGGAGAAGTTCATGGTGTCCACCACAAACACCCAGTTTACTGCCTGGAGACAAAAGAACACGCATTCAACAATTACACGCACGGCACGAGGACTTTAGAGCCGTGATTCTGCCAGGATACAGGGACCATTAAGGGAACCAGACATGTAAAGAGGGATGAAACGGGGAGAGAGAGTGCATTCACCTTATTCCAGAAGTACTACAAACGGTAATCCAGCTTTTGTTCAAATCTGTTGGTCTAAACGGGGCAAGAGTTCCCTTAACAACGGGCATTTTGAAGGTTTTAGAAAGAAGATGGTGAAGAGGCCATATTTCGACATGGTATTTTTATGAAGAAGGCCCCGAAGCAGAAGCCACAAATGTTGAACCGGATCATTCACACTAAAAAAGGGAAATATTATGCTTTTTTTTTGTATTTGTGAAAATCTGTCACACACTGTAGTTTGGCGGCGCTTTTCAGATTCGAGAATGTGACGACGCGATGCTCTCAGAGGCAGGAAAAAGCGCCAAATGTTACAAATGTACAGAATCCGAAAAAAATGACTAGATGTCTTGATACGGCAATAACAGGGTGGGATTTTTGGGCACGGGACAGGAGAGCGATGGGACAGTGGGACGGGAGTGACTTGAAGGTGTGATCATTTCAACTCTGCGGCCGTTTATAGGTCCAGTAGATCCAGAGCTCTTAACGGCGAACGGCGGGGTCAAAAGCGCAGGATTCCCGCCCGTTCTCCACCTCCATTTCAAATCGCGGGCTCTTAAAGGAGTTTTGGAACGTGAACTCGACCCATCGGAGGAGCTACATTTCCCCCCGCGTGTGCAAAAGCATTTCAGACAGTTACGTCAGAAAGCACAAAGCTGCCGGTGCGGGATGGTCAAACTGGTGCCCGGGTTTTGATGTCAGGAGGCTTTTGGGCCGACTTTACTTTTATTTTTTGGGACATTTTCAAATCGACTAATGAAAGAACGATGATGATTTAAACTGAGGGAAATTCCCACCAAATAATCCGTCATTCATCCAGAAACGTTCAAAGTTTAGTCTTCTGGACAGTGTTTTAGAATTCAAGACTCCATTTGCAATGTTCAAATGACCATCTTTAGGCCCTTTAACTACGGTGGCATTATAGTTACAATAGTACGTTTTGGCGTGTCCACACAGAGGGGTCCCCGGGGCCTTTCCTGTTGGCACTCGGACTTAGTGCGTTATAAAGAAATATACTTTTGAAAACACAAACGCAGAGCAAGTGTAAGAGTAATAGTCAGCATTTTATTTTTTATCTACTTGTACAGAGATGTATTGTATTATTTTAAAGACTTTTTGTATCTCAACTCTATTTAAAGTATATCTAATATTCTAGTTACGTTTATTTAATTCTTTATTTTTCTTTTTTAGTACTGTGCGACACTGAGAGACGAGTACATAAAGGTTCTTTTAGCTTCTGGACACTTGCCCGGTCAGAGGTGGGCGTGGACACTTGCCCGGTCAGAGGTGGGCGTGGACACTTGCCCGGTCAGAAGTGAGCATGGACTCTTGCCCGGTCAGAGGCGGGCGTGGACTCTTGCCCGGTGAGAGGCGGGCGTGGACTCTTGCCCGGTCAGAGGTGGGGGGCGTGGACTCTTGCCCGGTCAGAGGCGGGGAGTGGACACTTGCCCGGTCAGAGGTGGGCGTGGACACTTGCCCGGTCAGAGGCGGGCATGGACACTTGCCCGGGGCGTGGACACTTGCCCGGTCAGAGGTGGGCGTGGACACTTGCCCGGTCAGAGGCGGGCATGGACACTTGCCCGGTCAGAGGCGGGCATGGACACTTGCCCGGGGCGTGGACACTTGCCCGGTCAGAGGTGGGCGTGGACACTTGCCCGGTCAGAGGTGGGCGTGGACACTTGCCCGGTCAGAGGCGGGCATGGACACTTGCCCGGGGCGTGGACACTTGCCCGGTCAGAGGCGGGGCGTGGACACTTGCCCGGTCAGAGGTGGGCGTGGACACTTGCCCGGTCAGAGGCGGGCATGGACACTTGCCCGGGGCGTGGACACTTGCCCGGTCAGGCGCCTTGCATGGACACTTGCCTGGGGCGTGGACACTTGCCTGGTCAGAGGTGGGCTCCGGGGCCAGTGGATTGGCCTTCTTCCAGCCGTCTGCGCTCAGCTCTTCAGAGTTCCTCAGTCCGTAGAGCATCTCCGCCACCTTCTCCGCCCCCTCCTCCTCCACCCGCACATCCACACTCCGCTCTGCCACGTACTGCCCGGACTCACGCGGGCTCAGCGGGGGCTCCATCTCCGACGCCACAATCTGCAGAGAGTGGATTTCAGTTTGGGGCTATTTAGAGGGACGGAGCAGAGCAAACGAAGACAAAACGCATGTGCTGAAATGTGATGAAGAACAACAGTGATGAAGAACAACAGTGATGAAGAACAACAACTGTGATGAAGAACAACAACTGTGATGAAGAAGAACAACAACAGTGATGAAGAAGAACAACAACTGTGATGAAGAACAACAACTGTGATGAAGAACAACTGTGATGAAGAACAACTGTGATGAAGAACAACAACTGTGATGAAGAAGAACAACAACTGTGATGAAGAACAACAACTGTGATGAAGAACAACAACCGTGATGAAGAACAACTGTGATGAAGAAGAACAACTGTGATGAAGAAGAACAACAACTGTGATGAAGAAGAACTGTGATGAAGAAGAACAACTGTGATGAAGAACAACAACAACAACAACTGTGATGAAGAACAACAACTGTGATGAAGAAGAACTGTGATGAAGAACAACTGTGATGAAGAAGAACAACTGTGATGAAAAACAACAACTGTGATGAAAAACAACTGTGATGAAGAAGAACAACAACAGTGATGAAAAACAACAACTGTGATGAAGAAGAACAACTGTGATGAAAAACAACAACTGTGATGAAAAACAACTGTGATGAAGAAGAACAACAACAGTGATGAAGAAGAACAACAACTGTGATGAAGAACAACAACTGTGATGAAAAACAACAACTGTGATGAAAATCAACAACTGTGATGAAAAACAACAACTGTGATGAAGAACAACTGTGATGAAGAACAACAACTGTGATGAAGAACAACAACAACTGTGATGAAGAAGAACAACTGTGATGAAGAACAACAACTGTGATGAAGAACAACTGTGATGAAGAACAACAACAACTGTGATGAAGAACAACAACTGTGATGAAGAACAACAACAACAACAACTGTGATGAAGAACAACAACTGTGATGAAGAAGAACTGTGATGAAGAACAACAACTGTGATGAAGAACAACAACAACTGTGATGAAGAAGAACTGTGATGAAGAACAAAAACTGTGATGAAGAACAACAACAACTGTGATGAAGAAGAACAACTGTGATGAAGAACAACAACAACTGTGATGAAGAAGAACAACTGTGATGAAGAACAACAACAACTGTGATGAAGAAGAACAACTGTGATGAAGAACAACAACAACTGTGATGAAGAAGAACTGTGATGAAGAACAACAACTGTGATGAAGAACAACAACAACTGTGATGAAGAAGAACAACTGTGATGAAGAACAACAACAACTGTAATGAAGAAGAACAACTGTGATGAAGAACAACAACAACAACTGTGATGAAGAACAACAACTGTGATGAAGAACAACTGTGATGAAAAACAACAACTGTGATGAAAAACAACTGTGATGAAGAACAACAACTGTGATGAAGAAGAACAACAACTGTGATGAAGAAGAACAACAACTGTGATGAAGAAGAACTGTGATGAAAAACAACTGTGATGAAGAAGAACAACAACAGTGATGAAGAAGAACAACAACAGTGATGAAGAAGAACAACAACTGTGATGAAGAACAACAACTGTGATGAAGAACAACAACTGTGATGAAAAACAACAACTGTGATGAAGAACAACTGTGACGAAGAAGAACAACAACAGTGATGAAGAAGAACAACAACAGTGATGAAGACGAACAACAACTGTGATGAAGAACAACAACTGTGATGATGAAGAACAACAACAGTGATGAAGAAGAACAACAACTGTGATGAAGAACAACAACAGTGATGAAGAAGAACAACAACTGTGATGAAAAACAACAACTGTGATGAAGAAGAAGAAGAAGAAGAAGAAGAAGAAGAACAACAACAACAACCGTGATGAAGAACAACTGTGACGAAGAACAACAACTGTGATGAAGAAGAACAACAACAGTGATGAAGAAGAACAACAACTGTGATGAAGAAGAACAACAACAGTGATGAAGAACAACAAATGTGATGAAGAACAACTGTGATGAAGAACAACAACAACAACTGTGATGAAGAACAACAACAACAACTGTGATGAAGAACAACAACAACAACAACTGTGATGAAGAAGAACAACAACTGTGATGAAGAAGAACAACTGTGATAAAAAGAACAACTGTGATGAAGAACAACCGATGTGATGAAGAACAACAACAACAACTGTGATGAAGAACAACAACTGTGATGAAAAACAACAACTGTGATGATGAAGAAGAACAACAACTGTGATGAAGAACAACTGTGATGAAAAACAACAACTGTGATGAAGAAGAACAACTGTGATGAAAAACAACAACTGTGATGAAAAACAACTGTGATGAAGAAGAACAACACCTGTGATGAAGAAGAACAACACCTGTGATGAAGAACAACAACTGTGATGAAAAACAACAACTGTGATGAAAAACAACAACTGTGATGAAAAACAACAACTGTGATGAAAAACAACAACTGTGATGAAGAAGAAGAAGAAGAAGAAGAACAACAACAACAACCGTGATGAAGAACAACTGTGATGAAGAACAACAACTGTGATGAAGAACAACAACAGTGATGAAGAAGAACAACAACTGTGATGAAGAACAACTGTGATGAAGAACAACTGTGATGAAGAACAACAACTGTGATGAAGAACAACAACAACTGTGATGAAGAACAACAACTGTGATGAAGAACAACTGTGATGAAGAAGAACAACTGTGATGAAGAACAACAACAACAACAACAACTGTGATGAAGAACAACAACTGTAATGAAGAAGAACTGTGATGAAGAAGAACTGTGATGAAGAACAACAACAACTGTGATGAAGAAGAACTGTGATGAAGAACAACAACTGTGATGAAGAACAACAACAACTGTGATGAAGAAGAACAACTGTGATGAAGAACAACAACTGTGATGAAAAACAACAACTGTGATGAAGAACAACTGTGATGAAGAACAACAACTGTGACGAAGAAGAACAACAACAGTGATGAAGAAGAACAACAACAGTGATGAAGAAGAACAACAACTGTGATGAAGAACAACAACTGTGATGATGAAGAACAACAACAGTGATGAAGAAGAACAACAACTGTGATGAAGAACAACAACTGTGATGAAAAACAACAACTGTGATGAAGAAGAAGAAGAAGAACAACAACAAAAACAACCGTGATGAAGAAGAACAACTGTGATGAAGAAGAACAACTGTGATGAAGAACAACAACAACAACTGTGATGAAGAACAACTGTGATGAAAAACAACAACTGTGATGAAGAAGAACAACAACTGTGATGAAGAACAACAACTGTGATGAAAAACAACTGTGATGAAGAACAACAACTGTGATGAAGAAGAACAACAACTGTGATGAAGAACAACAACTGTGATGAAGAACAACAACTGTGATGAAAAACAACTGTGATGAAGAACAACAACTGTGACGAAGAAGAACAACAACTGTGATGAAGAACAACAACTGTGATGAAGAACAACAACTGTGATGAAAAACAACTGTGATGAAGAACAACAACTGTGATGAAGAAGAACAACAACAGTGATGAAGAAGAACAACAACAGTGATGAAGAAGAACAACAACTGTGATGAAGAACAACAACTGTGATGATGAAGAACAACAACAGTGATGAAGAAGAACAACAACAGTGATGAAGAAGAACAACAACTGTGATGAAGAACAACAACTGTGATGAAGAAGAACAACAACAGTGATGAAGAAGAACAACAACTGTGATGAAGAACAACAACTGTGATGATGAAGAACAACAACAGTGATGAAGAAGAACAACAACTGTGATGAAGAACAACAACTGTGATGGAAAACAACAACTGTGATGAAGAAGAAGAAGAAGAAGAAGAAGAAGAAGAAGAAGAAGAAGAAGAAGAAGAAGAAGAAGAAGAAGAAGAAGAAGAAGAAGAAGAAGAACAACAACGACAACCGTGATGAAGAACAACTGTGATGAAGAACAACAACTGTGATGAAGAAAAACAACTGTGATGAAGAAGAACAACAACAGTGATGAAGAAGAACAACAACTGTGATGAAGAACAACAAATGTGATGAAGAACAACTGTGATGAAGAACAACAACAACAACTGTGATGAAGAACAACAACAACAACTGTGATGAAGAACAACAACAACAACAACAACTGTGATGAAGAAGAACAACTGTGATAAAAAAAAACAACTGTGATGAAGAACAAATGTGATGAAGAACAACAACAACAACTGTGATGAAGAACAACAACTGTGATGAAAAACAACAACTGTGATGATGAAGAAGAACAACTGTGATGAAGAACAACTGTGATGAAAAACAACAATGTGATGAAGAAGAACAACTGTGATGAAAAACAACAACTGTGATGAAGAAGAACAACTGTGATGAAAAACAACAACTGTGATGAAAAACAACTGTGATGAAGAAGAACAACAACTGTGATGAAGAACAACAACTGTGATGAAAAACAACAACTGTGATGAAAAACAACAACTGTGATGAAAAACAACAACTGTGATGAAGAAGAAGAAGAAGAAGAAGAAGAAGAAGAAGAAGAACAACAACAACAACAACAACAACAACAACAACAGCAACCGTGATGAAGAACAACTGTGATGAAGAACAACAACTGTGATGAAGAACAACAACAGTGATGAAGAAGAACAACAACTGTGATGAAGAACAACTGTGATGAAGAACAACTGTGATGAAGAACAACTGTGATGAAGAACAACAACTGTGATGAAGAACAACTGTGATGAAGAAGAACAACTGTGATGAAGAACAACAACAACAACAACTGTGATGAAGAACAACAACTGTGATGAAGAAGAACTGTGATGAAGAAGAACTGTGATGAAGAACAACAACTGTGATGAAGAACAACAACAACTGTGATGAAGAAGAACTGTGATGAAGAACAACAACTGTGATGAAGAACAACAACAACTGTGATGAAGAAGAACAACTGTGATGAAGAACAACAACTGTGATGAAGAAGAACAACAACTGTGATGAAGAACAACAACTGTGATGAAAAACAACTGTGATGAAAAACAACTGTGATGAAGAAGAACAACAACTGTGATGAAGAAGAACTGTGATGAAAAACAACTGTGATGAAGAAGAACAACAACAGTGATGAAGAAGAACAACAACTGTGATGAAAAACAACAACTGTGATGAAAAACAACAACTGTGACGAAGAAGAACAACAACAACAGTGATGAAGAAGAACAACAACAGTGATGAAGAAGAACAACAACTGTGATGAAGAACAACAACTGTGATGAAGAAGAACAACAACAGTGATGAAGAAGAACAACAACTGTGATGAAGAACAACAACTGTGATGATGAAGAACAACAACAGTGATGAAGAACAACTGTGATGAAGAACAACAACTGTGATGAAAAACAACAACTGTGATGAAGAACAACAACTGTGACGAAGAAGAACAACAACAGTGATGAAGAAGAACAACAACTGTGATGAAGAACAACAACTGTGATGAAGAAGAACAACAACAGTGATGAAGAAGAACAACAACTGTGATGAAGAACAACAACTGTGATGATGAAGAACAACAACAGTGATGAAGAACAACAACTGTGATGAAGAACAACAACCGTGATGAAGAACAACTGTGATGAAGAACAACAACTGTGATGAAGAACAACAACTGTGATGAAGAACAACAACTGTGATGAAGAAGAACAACAACTGTGATGAAGAACAACAAATGTGATGAAGAACAACTGTGATGAAGAACAACAACAACAACTGTGATGAAGAACAACAACAACAACTGTGATGAAGAAAAACAACAACAACAACTGTGATGAAGAAGAACAACTGTGATAAAAAAACAACAACTGTGATGAAGAACAAATGTGATGATGAAGAACAACAACAACAACTGTGATGAAGAACAACAACTGTGATGAAAAACAACAACTGTGATGATGAAGAAGAACAACAACTGTGATGAAGAAGAACAACTGTGATGAAGAAGAACAACTGTGATGAAGAACAACTGTGACGAAGAACAACTGTGATGAAGAACAACAACTGTGATGAAGAACAACAACTGTGATGAAGAACAACAAATGTGATGAAGAACAACAACTGTGATGAAGAACAACAAATGTGATGAAGAACAACAACTGTGATGATGAAGAACAACAACAACAACAACTGTGATGAAGAACAACAACTGTGATGAAGAACAACAAATGTGATGAAGAACAACTGTGATGATGAAGAACAACTGTGATGAAGAACAACTGTGACGAAGAACAACTGTGATGAAGAACAACAACTGTGATGAAGAACAACAACTGTGATGAAGAACAACAAATGTGATGAAGAACAACAACTGTGATGAAGAACAACAACTGTGATGATGAAGAACAACAACAACAACAACTGTGATGAAGAACAACAACTGTGATGAAGAACAACAAATGTGATGAAGAACAACAACTGTGATGATGAAGAACAACAACAACAACAACTGTGATGAAGAAGAACAACAACTGTGATGAAGAGCAACTGTGATGAAGAACAACAACAACTGTGATGAAGAACAACAAATGTGATGAAGAACAACAACTGTGACGAAGAACAGCAACTGTGATGAGGAACAACAACTGTGATGAAGAAAAACAACAACAACTGTGATATGATGTGCCTTCAGTATATGACTGCTAAAGCCATCTAAACCATTATTTACAGTATTTATGATGTATAATTGATTATTGCTGCAGGAATAAATGTGTTATTACCGTATTTTCCAAACTATAAGTCGCACTTTTTTTTCATAGTTTTGGCCAGGGTGCGACTTAAGACTTATATTTATACTTATATACTTATACTCCGGAGCGACTTATATGTGATATTATTTGTTATTTTCACACTTACAACCGTATTTCATACTCCAGTGCGACTTATATATGTTTTTTTTCTTCTCTATTATGCATTTTTTGGCTGGTGCGACTTATACTCCGGAAAATACGGTAATAGGAATCTTATCCATGCATGTATGTATCTATGCATCTATATATCTATACAAAAATAAATTGATTTGATTTGATTTGATATTTCTACAATACCAGTCAAAAGTCTGAACACACTTTTTTATTTTATAGTTTTTCTTATTTTTTGTTACTTTTACATTGTGGATTGTCACTAAATATGTCCAAACTATGAATAAAAACCATATGGAATAAGTGGAACGTACACACTAAAGCTGTGAACTAACTCTAAATATGATTCTTCACAATAACCACTCTTTGATCACTCTTGGTTACACAATGAACCAGACGAGGCTCATCTGTGAAGTGAAGAGACAACTGAATCTAAAATATGATGAAAACACATGATTTTACCTTTTACTTTGATGCACATATCCATCATATATTTCACGCAGTAAGTAGTAAACATAGTGACTGATAATCGATATTACATTTTGATATTTTCTCATCGTTCTCGTTCTTCATACGGTCCGGCCACAGCAGCAGTCACTGGGGGAAAACGTTAGTAAAACCTGGCACAAAATGCAACTTGTGTGATCATTTAAATACACCTGGTTACCATAGAAATACATCATAGACTTCCATAGGTTCTGACAGTCCTATAATCATGCATGGTGGGGTGCAGCCGCGTGCGAGTCCAAGTGCCCTTTTCAGAGCGCACCAATATAACACATGCTCGCCACATGGGAAGTGCCATTTTAGAAGTGATCAACCTTTATTAGCTCACTGCCGAGCTACAATCACCTTTTTATGCATGTTATTATGAAGAGACAATCTGCCAAGCCGGAGTAATGTTTAGTGTTAAATGAACATGAGAATTTAAATACATAAAAATATATGATAATGATAAAATAATATACAAAGTTGCTATTTTAGATTGGACTAACATGGGTGATTTCTCCCATTTTTCAACCTACAATAATCTCTTAGAAGGGACGTTAATAATCAATAATCGTGATAGTCTTCATGATTATATTGTGACCTAAAACATGATCATTGTGACAATTTTAAAAGAAAAATGAAGAGACCATTTCCAAACTAATTTATGTCTTTTTTAGTTCAATTAAAAGAAATGTGACGATTTTAGGTTGCTGTTTATGTCTAATTAATCATTCATAAAGTTCGATTTCATAAAGCGGGAGACATATTGAGCAGTAATGCCTTAGAAAACAAGAAGATTTAGGATTTCGTCGTCGTTTTGGTCGTTAATAATCGTGCATAATTGTTAAATCGCCATTTTCATTCCCACAATAATCATTACATTAAAATCGTGACATCACTCTCTCAGACAACAGTCATTTAAGTATTACTAGTAAAACCAGCTTGAACTGATCTAAACATGACATACATGTGCGTCTTTGTGCAAATAAGCTTAAACGTAGACGACGTATTTCTAAAATTCTAAAAAAAGTATCATGGGAATTAATACTTCTCGATACCCCGCTGAGTATTCTATCAGTATTTGAGTATTTGAGTATTCATCCGCCCTACACCATTAGACAGTACTTTTATCGAATCAAAAGCGCCATTTGTAATTATCAATTTATGTATTTATTTACTTACTGTTCAACTGAGAGTGACAGATACAGCAAACACAGATCTTATTCTGATGAAGTATCACTGTGAGTACAATTACACGGTCAGAAATAATCAGACAACTACAATAGTGAGTAGTTGTTTGTTTACAGCATAAAATAAATCTGATCATCACAAACACTTGGTCACGTGTCTGCTAAGAAATGGGTTTTTAGTGTTGTATTTGGAAGTGTAATTATAGTGCTATAAAATAAAGTTTTTTTCAATCGCATTTTCCCTTTATTGTCTACTCCTTTAATCAATTTTGTTTTTTAACATAATTTCCCTAGTAAAAAGCTCCACAGGTGTAACACTAAAAGAAAAATTATGTCAATCTGCCAAGCCCAGACATGTCCTTACTTCCAGCCAAACTAAACACACCTGAACAAATATTTTGCTTTTCAAATAAAATAGTCTTTAGACAGCCCATCCACACAAACCCAACTTAGAAACAACATTTAACACACTAAAAAACTAAATGTGACACGCCACTTCAGAGAGCAAAGTACAAAAACATTGCTACTACAAAGCTAATGAAGCTTAACCTGCTGCTAGCACTAACCATTTGCTACATATCTCTTTTTACAAACGCCTGACTGAAGCAATTTATGGTAATTTAAGGGTTTTATTCAGCATTTTGCATACGTTCGGTTGTGTTTACTTACCAAAACTTGTCACGTAAATATTATCCGCGTGCTTTTCCTTCCACTACCGGGTTTCCAAAACGGCGACCAATCAGATCGCGTCGTCTGCGATATCCACGGACCAATAGGATCACGCCCATAGGAGAACCCGGAAATGAGCTCCTCCGTTAGCTATTTAGTGTTTTTTTGCTCGTTTTTATGCAATTGCACGAGCGTTTTATTAACTATAACGATAAAGTAAATAAATGTGATAATAAATACAGCAGAGGCAACAGATATGTAAAAAGTGGCATCTTTATTTGTTAACAATCTGACAATGTGAAGTCTACTGCATGGAGAGCGATTAACCGTAGATCACAATAAACCTACGACAAAATAAGGGTTTGGCTTATTTTAAATCTCAACAGTCGCCGTTTTTAAGGAAGCATCATCACCCTTGGGAAACACAATGAGCATGGTTTTGTCAAAAAATAATAATAAACAATTCAGGGTCATAACTGGGACCTTGAGGAAATCAAACATGCCAACAAAAAACCAAAAAAAGAAAAGTTTAATTTATAATAAATCTTTTTCTTTAAAACACCAATTTGTCATTTATAAACAAAAAAGCAAGGTACATTCTGATGTGTATGAGAAGCAAAGGAGCACAGCAACACGTCATGCGCGCACACACAACTCAAAACGGAAGAGCAACACAAACGTATGATGGATTTAACGCGACAAAAAAAACGTAAAATAAAAATGTCCGTCGAGAAAGGGTTTGAGTCGTCGTCACGGATGTGGGCGTTAGAAAACAGGAGGCGCAACATCAGGTGAACTCATGGACGACGACGCGCCAGCTGGGTTTTATTTTTTTTTATTTTTACGCTTTAGGAATGTTGGACAATTATTTTTTTTTATTAAAATTACAAAAATAAAACTCAAAAAAGAAGAAGACGCCCACAATACAGAAGAAGTGTAGTCTGGCGAAGGGGTAAAACGGCTCCACGTCCGGCGTCACTCTCCGGGCTCTACATCATGTGACCGGAGTACTGCTTCACACTACGAAAGAACAGAGAGAGGATTACACGACAGTTATTAAAACGAGATCAGTTACATCGCACCGGGGCGTTAAGCAGGCTAAAATATGATAATAGAGTAAAATATGATTCAAAAGAGAGCAGACGTCTGTCACGATAATGACTAAACCTACAATTATCCAGTTAACAAGGTTTTTCCAGCTCAAAATTTATTGTGCGTACCGTATTTTCCAGACTATAAGTGGCACCCTGTTTTCATTGTTTTGGCCGGGGTGAAACTTATACTTTTATACTTGTACTCCGGAGCGACTTGTGTGATATTTGTCATTTTCACACTTGCAACTGCATTTCATACTCAAGTGCGACTTAAACATGTTTTTTTCTTCTCTGTTATGCATTTTTTGGCTGGTGCGACTTACACTCCGGTGCCACTTATAGTCTGGAAAATACGGTACTTTTTATTTGCACTTGTTGGGTGATTTCTTTTTGTAGAACATCAATAAACGCTCTTATTTTATTTAACACAAAATAGTACTTTAGCAGAACTACTACCATTTTTAAACTGAAAGGCCAAATTTGGTTTTGTCCACGATTCTCTCTTTTGCATTGTGCATTGTTTTAGTTTTTAGTCCTTTAGTTTTTGATGCTTTTAGATATTTACACATATATTGGGGTCAAAAAGAGACCGCTGTGTGCCGTCTGCATCTAATAAAATCAGGGGAAGAGTGCTTGTTGTTCCTTTTTACTGAAGACTATTGTAAAGATTCATTCATAAATGTGACTTTTCTGACGACATTTGAGCAGTGTCTGGAATGTTCCGCGGTATGACATCAACCCAAACTATAAAGCATTTTAATCAATGTTTTTACAGCTCATAAATGACTTTGATAAACGCTCTTGAACTGGTGGAGTCAACCTGCTTTTGGAGGCTCAATATTTCCCGTTCAACAAGTTTGTGAACGTTTTTGTTGATTTTGAAGCACATTAACATTTGAGTTGAAGAGGACCAACTACTTTCATTCTACCATTTGTATATTTAAAAGGTTTACCTGTTGTTATCCTGCTTTAGTTACTGTGTCAGTGGCATAAAGTCAGTTGAATATTAGTGTGATATTTTCTGAAGCAATAACATCAAAATGTGTCATCGTGACCGGCCTAAAAATATGACTTAGATGAGGTTTTAAATATCAAATCTGGACGTTTCTGATGGAGTGCAGGGAAAAGGGGATGCAGTGGTTAGTCCTCGTCCAAGCAGGTGGGGCTGCGACTATCGTATTTTCCGCACTATAAAGCGCACCGGACTAAATGTCCACCACATAAAATCGCTTCGAGGTCAGTGAGCATAACCAGAAATAATCCATATATAAGACACACTGAATTATAAGGCATGAGAAAACTAAAAGGATTTGAAGTGCGCCTTATAGTGCGGAAAATACGGTGAGCAGATTAATCGCCATTTGATCATTGACATAGTTGACAGCCAATGAAATACTAACAATATTGTTTTCTGGAATATAGACTAGTCCAACACAAAAACAGACTTGTTGGTAAATCAAAAACGGCAGAAGAAAGAGTAAATTTCATAACATCAACTCAAATATTTCCTTGTAATTACCGTTAATGCCATATTTTTACTGACTACAACCAAATACACATTTTATTGACTAAAACTATGACTACAAGTTGATATTTTGTTGACCGAAAATATTCATATTTGCGCAAAATGATCAAAACTATGGTATACTATAGTTCCTTTCATTAATTTGTGTAGTTTTGTTTTGCTTTATATTTTTGACTAAAACTATTAAGGATTTAGACTGAAACTAGACCAAAAACTAAAACGATTAGACTAAAAATAATAACTTAAAATAATATTAACGAAAAGACTAAAGAACAATACCAAATGAGCAAATAAAAACACTGCTCTGACCTCAGCGTTTTAAACAGAAAAGCCCTAAAAGTCCTAAAATGTGCAGCTTTTGCCAATTGCAAAGATTCAAACGGCGATTTCGGTTCAATTGCGATTAAATCTCGCAGCCCCAGATGAAGCGGTCCAGGTGCAGAAGAAACTGGAGGAAGAGGAAGCGGAGGAGGGGACGGAAGCAGGAGGAAGGGTTATTCACCATGGCAACATAACACCACATATGAAAACATTGTCCAGACTCCAAACACACCTGAATTAGACCTGTCACCATAACAATATATTCAACCTAAAGAAACCAGCGATTCAGAGCTGTTGCTTGATAGGTTTTGTAAAGGCATTTGTTTTTTTAGTTTGGTTTTATGTAAATATTTGAGCTGTATATAAGCACATTCTTTAAACTAAGTCTGAACGTGTTAATTGGCGTTTAAATGACTGAAATAGACACAAATAAACGTCTTGATAATATTCAGGCAGTTTCCCCCCCCCCCCGCACTGCTTCCGGAATGTGCCAAATCTGTCTGTAAATGTCTTTGTCGAGGTTCAAATGTGGCACAAAACGTGAATTACCACATTAACCACCAAAAAAAAGCAGAAATATCACTTTACCGGCTCATTCTTTTCAAAAAATTGGTCATATTCCGTTTGCAAAAGTTGCTCTTCGATATATAGGGTGTGAATAGCTTGGACAAAAAGGTAGTAGATATACGTTTTTCCTTTTAACAGCTCAGTGCAATATTTTTCGCAGCAATTATTAAACACTGCACTTCAATATTTGCGATCGTGACAGGCCTAAATCCATAACACCACTTGTCATTAATTATTTTTCATTTTATTGTCAGATAGCGTTGAAAGAGGAAGAAGAGGAGGAGGTGGTGGAGGAGGAGAGGCGGTGTGTACCATACGTGCCTACTGGTTGCCAAGGGAGACAGAAGAGGAGGGGCTCGTGCTATTTGGCAGACTGTGATTTGTTGTCGCTTGATCTAACTAAAAACAACAAAATCACTAGTCTTCCACACAGCAGCAGCCGAGGGAAGAGTCAATCCACTCCCCGCGTCTCACCAAAATGGCCGGAGCGCTTTTTCCCCCCCGCGTCTAACCGCCGCGTTTACCTGGATGGGCGCGGCCTTTCTCTCCGCGCCGCCCGTTTGCAAACGAGAGGAGGGCGACGGGCGAGACGAGAGATCTACGGTTTTGTCGGGATTTTTTGCGATCTTAAAAATGGCTGGAAATGTCTTGATTCAGGTTCAAAAATAGCATAAAATAAGCGATATAAGAGCAGAAATATGAAATCACTATGGCTGCGACTGAAATGTTAGCAGTCGGCGATTATTTTGTTCATTTGTGACTTCTTAGACACATTTTTAACAAAGTAACATGTTGAAATATTAGAGAATACCTATGAATAAAGTGTATAATTGATGAAAATGCCATCAGTAACATAACAGTTTAACTATCTGGTCACAACGATCCAGATTAATCGTTGCAGCCCTGCTTGAATAGTTTGGAAAATTGCGCTACAAATTTAAATTATCCATAGGTTCGATATCCTAATGAGATCTCCGAGTCGATATGTCGCCCACCTCCGGTTTGCGAAACCGGTGCGATTTTTGTCTGTTTGCTCGAGGCCATTTTGTGCAAGAGGGAGGTTAGAGAACATAGTTGCAGATTGCGTGGGAAAGAAAGGAAGGGGTTAGTGAAAGTAAACAGCAGGCAAAAAAGGTTATGCAACATCCCCGTCGTCAAAAAGATCAGATGTAAAACCGACGTCGAAAGGGTTCAGGCTCAAATTGACCATAGAAATGCCAAGATAGAAGCCAACATGAAATTCTATGGTCAAAGAGCGGCCCTTGAGTGTCACCACACGTCTCAACATTTCACACTCAAATTGGAAAGAAATTGATAATACGGAGATGTTCATTTGTTAATGTGGTTCTCTATTACAATTGATTAAGTGTCATGGATCCAAAATGGGCCCCAATTTTTTCAATATCGATACGTGCATAAATATCCGATTCACACAGCCCCAGCTTGAATTTCAAAACTAAACTGCCCAGGTGCGTCTTAGGCAGGTCTGCCACAAAAAGAAAAGATTTCAAAAGGATTTCCTCGTAAAATAAAGGTTAAATAAACAAATGAACGTAAAAATCGAATCGAGAGCCAATCGTTTATCGTCAAAAGGTCAAATCGTGGCGAGCTCTACAGCCAATCCTCTATTTGAGTGTATAAAAGGGTTTTTAAGGTTTTTATTTATTTGGATCCTCTTTTCATCTTCCTGTGGTCCATAAAAAAAGAATCACAAAAGATATTTTACAGCACAAACGTCAAATCAGCGGCTGTGAAAAGTATCGATACTGGAAAAAAAAAAAAAAAAAAACATTCTATTGTCGAAAATAAGCGCGTTGGTGTTGAAATTAGAGTTTGAAATGCGAGTACTGGGATGACACTACGTCAAAGAGAGAAACGCAGGGAAACAATCGGCTTCATGTCATTCAGTTTGACGAGCCATGTCGTTTTGTGAAGCCTTTCGATAAACCCTTGAATTTGATGGTTTCTTACGATTGTTAGGAGGCAGATTCCATTCAAACGCTCACTCACACCCAGTTATATTTGTTTTAATGCGGAAAAGGTGTCATTACGGAGATTCAAGACCTTTCCAAAACAGAAAAGGTCCCAAACCTCTTCCCCCAAAGTCTGATCGGCGACGATTCGAAACGACTGTCTCGATTCGATTATCGTGCGACGCGACCGACTAGCACCGCCCCACGAGCTGAAACAATCCCGGTCGAGCCACGTTCTGGCCAAACTCCCGGCCGTCGTCGTCGGGGACTTGCCTGTTCTGTAGCAGGTACTGGGCGTTCTGGATCTGGTCCTGGGTCCCGGTGATGGTGATGATGCGGTCTTCGGAACCTTCCAAAGGCTCGTCGATCTTGATGGACGCTCCGGACTCGTGGCGGATCTGCTTTATGCGCTGGCCGCCTTTGCCGATGATGGAGCCGGCGAGCTGCGAGAGAAATCGAACGGAAAACAGAGCACGATTATGGCGGCTCTGGGAACACGCGTCGATCGTAAAAGTGGCTCGAATTCAACAAGTTTTTTTCCTTCTTGTTTTCGCGTGAAATAAAGGATTAGAAAATCGGAGAAAAGTGGAAGCAGCAGGAGAAAACCAACAGCGACTTCAAGTGCTCTGCAAGAATCCATTGGAAAAGTGGATTGAAAAACGAAGAGCGGTGGTTTGAGACACTCTGACATTAATTAAAATGCTAAGAAAAGATAAGCGTTTGCTACCCTTTCTCCCATTGAATATTTTTAATTTCACAACCAGATCGACAATTCAATCCTCTTTCCAACTAAAGTCAAACACAACACGATTCGGGCGGTTTGAGCGTGTACGCCGTTGGCCTTCGACACGTTCTAAGCGCTGGATTGGCGAGTTTCAGATTTCTATGACATCACGCTCCCAGATGGGTTTGCTGGAGGCGGTTTTCCCCACAGATTCCATGGCATTTCCCCCAATATCCAAGAGGAAACGGCATAAACGTCGAACCCGATCCTTTCTACCAGGGTTAGGGGGTGACTATCTCCAGATTTTTGGACTACCTCTACGTCGACATTCGCACTGTGTGTCAGTGAACATCTTGGTTGAGCTTCGAGTATCGCACACGTCGTGAATGGAGCACGAGTATGGGAGATTGCGTGTGGGAGATTGCGCCAGACGTTTCTGCCTCTTTACAGACAATGTGCTGGATTAGAATATCGAGTGCATCTCCAAACCGTCCATATGTCGCCTTCTAAAGCCTGTTGTGATGCTATCTGAAACCCAGTATTACGTGGAATTTGAATCAAACGGGTTTTTGTATTCTACCTAAAATGACAAACTGTAATTTTTGTCGTTCATGTTTTGGAGTCTGTATAGTCCAGATTACAATTGAGAGTTGTGAATAATTTCAATAATCGATTATCGCTCATGATATCCAAGACGAAAGCTGTCAGAAGAAAAAAAGGCTCATTAAGTAAAAAAAGACCTGGAGCAAAAACTCTTGTTCAACCTACAAAACATGACTAATAGTAAGTCAAAAGTTTCAACATTGGCCACTACATAAATAATGCCTTCATAGAATCTGATGCTGTACGTTTTGCCCTTTGTACTCACGTCTTTGGGGATAGTCACTTGTGTGGTAATCACTGGACCTCCCATGTCACTGTAGGAGCCTCTTCCACCTGACAAAACACGAGGAAGAGCGTTACTCTGTGAAGACACAATACATGCGCAGGACATATGTGGAATCTGGAGGCAGCAATTACAAATGTTCACCTGACTGGTAGCTATCCCAGGAAGAGCTGTTGTCTGAGGAGAGGACAGAGGCACTTCCTTAGCGTTAGAGACATGTGTGGACAGTTAGGGTCTGCGGTGTGTGCTCGGCTCTTGGAAATACTACAGTTCTATCACTCGTCGTGTACTGGCAGCTCCACAGTGCGGTGGCTTCACGCGTTCAGAGCCTGGTGGTCTGGAGGTCGGCTGCTAAAGCTGCTCTCATCACTCACAGCACTGTGGCCTACACTACACTGCAAAATAACATCAAGACAATGTGTTGCTGAAGGTCACTTACCATAGCCTCCGCTGCTCTGTAAAAAACACAAAGAGAGAGAACAGCGTTAGTCTTCATCTCGCTCCAGCAGCAGCAGCAGAACTCCGTGTAGAGCCACAGCCTCTTCCACCAAGTCCAACTACGAGACACCCAGTTTTCATAAAGCAGACTCCGCCTCCCGCCCTCCCCCTTCTCATCTCTCCATCAGCCCCCATTTTCACCTGCTATTCAGCTGCTGCTGTCGCCAGGGCAACAGGCAATTCAGAAAGCTGTTGCTGAGCAACGGCAGGCAGTATCCTGCCAGCA
Organism: Eucyclogobius newberryi; assembly: GCF_026437365.1. NCBI lineage: Eukaryota > Metazoa > Chordata > Actinopteri > Gobiiformes > Gobiidae > Eucyclogobius > Eucyclogobius newberryi. The sequence continues at coordinate 7,659,351 of NW_027316278.1, read as the reverse complement.
AGCAGTCTGTCAACAAAGCGTTATTATCGCCTAGCAACCATACACGGCCACCCCCACCTCCAGCACCGTCCTCTGAGCAGGAAAACAGGCGGGCCGTGAAAAGTACACAGTAAGAGGGCAATTACAGCTCATTATTATGGGCTGTCTCCGGCTGGGCCGATTATGGTCATTTAGGGGACGACTCGCACCCGACCGAAAACTAGAAGAGGCCCGACCCGGCCTCTAGCGAGCGCTGTTCACGTGCACAGGTACATGCACCTGTGACTGCATGTGAGTACACAGTATCATTAAAACACAATGGACAATCACAGCGTATTGTCCGGCGCCGAGCCCCGGCTGTGCTCATTTCACACTGAAGTCCGATTAAACGGCCCCAACGCGAACGCCAGCGCCACACGCGTTTAGCAGAGGGTACTAACCATGTTATCACTGTAGCGATCCGGCCGGCCTCTTCTGTCACTGTGGAGGAGAGTGCCATAAGAGTGAGCGCAATGTGGGTTTGGGCCAAAATGACGAGAGAGAGAGAGAAGGAGAAAGAAAGAGAGCGAGAGCGAGAGTGGGTGGGGGGTGGATAGAAATGCACAAAAAAGGAGGGAAAAAAAAGGCTTGACAACGTCCCAAGGAAAATTTGTGGTCTAGGTCAAACTGCACACACGCTGCGCAGGATTACAGTATAAACACGTTTCCTCTCCGCCATCTTCCCACACAGTCACAGGAACAGCGCTGACAGTGTTATGGTGCGAGGAATGACAGGTGGCGCTGGCCGCGATCGCAGCTCCGCCACCACAACTCAGCCTCAGCCTAAGAATGGAAAAACCACTACAGCAAGACACGCCGGCCTTCAAACGCCCTTCTATAGGCGCCGGGTGGAAATGGATTAGCAAAAAATTAGAACTATCGCAGCACTGGGATTGTATCTGCAATTCAAGACGTGAAATGAGTCAAATTCAATTCAATCTAAAAAGAACTAAAAAAAAAAAAAAAAAAAAAATTGTGTTCTATATTCATTTCTAGGGCTGCAATATCGAATTACTGCACTATTTGACGCAATCCTTTCAATTGTATTAAAGTAAATGATACTTCTTTAGAATACAAGTCCAACTCACAAAACAAAGACTCAATCAAGGCCAAGCTAGACTGAATAATCATGTATAAAACCTGCTTTTTTTCAATGTTCTAATTTGAAAAACTCCCAGACGAAGGACCTTGGTGTTCACATACACATTCAGTTTGTTGGCATATTAATAATTTACTCGACACAAACTAGTCAGACTTTTAAATTATTGCCATTTAACAGACAAAAATGGTGAAATCTGGCTGTGGACGTCTGGGGTTTAAAAGCTGATCATATAACGAGGCTTCATCTCACGTTGGACACATACAAGAGCGCCAACGGCTGAGAACAGAGCGAAATATGAACTGAAACTAAAACAAGAAGCCAACGCACTTCAGAGCGTGTTTGTCAAGGCCTTCGCTCCAGGTTTAACCCTTTTCGAAGCGCGGTGCAGGGCTGGGTTCAAACAGTTAGGGGCGCGTGTTGTCATTTTCAGAGGCAAAACTCGCACGTGCCATTTGATTGGCTGAGAATAAACCAAGCGGTGACACAAAAAAAGGAAATTAAAGTGGGTGAAAGACATTAACGTGGCAGAGTAATTAAGCTGTGAGTCGGTGCAGAGGGAGCAAAGAGGAGAGCAGAGGTGTGGGACGGACTTACTTTGACCTTTCGTCTGAGCCTCGGTAAGAGTCATAGTAACGATCATCTCTGTGGGGCAGATGGAGATGAGAGAGAGAGAGACACGCCCAGGCAGACACCATGAGCACATACACTTGTGACACGGCCCCGCTACAAATGCATTTATCTAGCTTTAGTGTAGCGGTTACGGTGAGAAGATGTCGCCATTCAACAATTAGTCACAATTATTGACATCGCGGCCAAACGGTGAAATCCTTCATTTTCATTCATTCTCACACGCTACTGTGAAGTGTGGGACCAGGTTTATGAAACTGAGCTTTGAGAGACAGAAAAATAATGTTAATGTGGTTTGAAAAAAGTAGTTTACAATTACGTGTGTTTGAGGAAAAAAAAAATTGATAGAAATGTCATCATTTGCTTCCAAAAATCACGCTTATGTATTCAATTAGGCGTCATACAAACTGTACAGCTAATGGTACACACAGTAACTTAAACGTCCTTTATCTGAAGAGCATTACTCTAGACTTCGGTGTAGCGTCCGTGCGCTGTTCTGTGTAGCGTCCGTGTGCTGTTCTGTGTAGCGTCCGTGTACTGTTCCGTGTGCTGTTCCGTGTGCTGTTCCGTGTAGCGTCCGTGTGCTGTTCCGTGTAGCGTCCGTGTGCTGTTGTGTGTAGCGTCCGTGTGCTCTTGTGTGTAGCGTCCGTGTAGCGTCCGTGTGCTGTTCCGTGTAGCGTCCGTGTGCTGTTCCGTGTAGCGTCCGTGTGCTGTTCCGTGTAGCGTCCGTGTAGCGTCCGTGTGCTGTTCCGTGCAGCGTCCGTGTGCTGTTCCGTGCAGCGTCTGTGTGCCCGGCCTTACCCGCCCCTGTGGTGGCTCATGGGCATGCTGCGGCTGCGGTTACTGCCCCGGCTGATGCGGCTGGGGTGAGGGGGCGGGGGTCCACGCCGAGGGCTCAGCTCTTCGTAGTCGCGGCGTGAGGGGGGCATGGGGCCCCGCCCACCTCGGCTCGAGGACATTCTGTCGAAGCCTCGGTCTGATCCTCCTCCGGACCTTCCACCCCGCATTGGGAACCCCCCCATGAGGCGCCGACCACCGCCCCTCTCATCAAACATCATGGTAAAGCCGCCGTAGTCATAAGTCTCATCGTAGAAGTTTGGGTCGTACGGCTGCGCACGCCCTTTTATGGGAGCCTGAAGCCGCACAGGAAGCACAGGGGTCATCACTTATTCCACACGGGTGCAGTTAAGAGTAAAGTAACTGCCCAGAGTGCTCACCTCCGCGATCAGGTCCAGAATGGTCTTGATACAGTCCACCACCCGCTCGGTCTTTCCTCCAACCAGGACCACACGGTCTGTGGACTGAGGACAGCACTCCTGGAACAGCTTGATGCTCGTCTTTGTGTTCTGAGGGTTGAACAGGAAAAACATGTCTTTACAAAGCCAATTTTTGTACGCTTGCATGGTCAGTGTTCAGTTTGGGCTCATGAAAACACAAATATGGATTGGACTCTAGTCACAGTATGTCGTTACAGTTTCATTTGCTGCTAAGCCGTTTGACAGGTTCACACGCCGTCTGCTCAGATGTCGTACCTCTCGGAGCTCCTTGATCTTGGCGCCCTTCACCCCGATGATGGAGCCCGCCAGGCTCTGGTGGATCAGCAGACGCAACTCACAGTCGAAGTCCATGCCGTTGTACTGCTGGTACTGAGGCAAAGACCGCAGTTTACTTAGACACGCTGAGCATTCAACATGGCAGAGCAGAGTCAAACTGAAACTGCATTTAGGTGGTTGTCCTTAAATGAAATGACTCTGATTCTTGTTACCAGCTCACATTTCTGTCTTTGCTGAATTGTTAATGCTCCTGGGCGTTAAAAAATGTGTTATGTGAAGTAAATTTTCATTTTTAAAATCATACATTTCTAATATAATTGCAAAACCAGTGAAAATAAGATGATTCACTTATTGCATTAGCAGATTTTTATTTATTTCTCAAAATCAGTGGTTCTCAATTTCGTTTTACACTGGGAAGCCTTCTGAAAAAGTCAGTTTGACAACCTCATGATCTAAACCAGGACCATTCCACATCTAAGTTAGGAGTAGAGTATAATTAACAAGAAAAAAATAAATAAAATAAGTAAGCACCAGCTCTAGAAAACCTAGTGTGGCGTTTGAGAAACACGGATCTTTATTTGACTTTCTCCAGTGACTACAACGTGCCATTCTGTCGCTCGTGTGTGAAATCTGACCTCTTCCAGTGTGGGGATGGTCTTGAGGAGGATTTCTCCCACAGTCTCGATGTCCGCACTGATACTCAAGATGCTTCATGTATTAGCGACCAAATGCCACGGCGCAGCAGAGCCAGCAGAGGGCAGGAGGGGCGCCAGACAGGCAGCCCCGGGGGAGGGAGGAGGAACACGCTTTTAGATACCAGAATTCTCAACATTTCTCATACATCACAAAAGTTCACGCCTGACGACTAATAAACGGCTAGGTTTAAGTCCAGTTTTCCAATGTTATTCTTTAAAAAAAAAAGGTCTAAATAGCCAGCGTTGTAAGGTTGCATTTTTGGTATAGTCCAGAGAAAAGAAGGAAAGAACAAACAAAAGAGAACCCAAAGTAAGGTGACTGCGTTTTGTGACCACTGGAAGGGCGAGACGAGGGGGGGGGCTGCGAGAGGACGCACTCAGGGGCCAGACACAGCTCTACTTCCCTACGCGCTCTCGAGCATTTACACCAAAAAAATGAACTCTTTAGGCGTTTCCCACATTTACGCTCCACTGGCAACTCTGAATCATGTTTAAAATATGGAAAATAATAAATGTACATGCGGTTTAATCTTTCATAAATGATAGAGATAGTACTAATCCATAAAATGTATGTTTAATATACATTTTGACCATTCCTGGGACTATAAAAAATGTTTTGTCATTGACAGTGGCATTATTAAATCAAAATGTCATTTGAAGAGGATTTTAATCAAACTTATTATTCAACTTCATCTGGTTAAAAATGTATTTTAAAAATATCAATGTACAATAGATGACTAAAATGTTAGTTGCATCCATAATCTATAAACTGTTAAAGAATGATTAACTTTGCCTCTATAAAAGCATAACAATATGGGAAACGCAATCATTTGATAAGAAATCGTTAAAGGACTTTGTGCGGTTCATTTTTGTCGTGTACACCCAGCGAGAACTGAAAATAACACAAAAAAATAATGAATTGACAGATCTAGAAAAGTCACTACACATGAAAGCAGAATGGCAGACTGCTGAGAAGGTGCAACAGAGCAGACTGCACCGGGAAATTAAATGTGCCTCCACTGGAGTCAATGGATCTTAAGTCAAATGAAAAGCAGGACATAAAAAAAAAAAAAAAAAAGTATATTTCAAAAGGCAGTACAGATGGGGAGGAACACAGCGAGAGTGCTTTGATTGATCAGTGGGAAAAAACCAGGCTAAAAATGGGAGGGGCCAAGCTGAGGGGAGCGAGACACAAACACACACATGATCTGGAAGCTAGCTTGATCTGGGATTGATTGTTTTTTGTTTTTTTTAAAGAATGATCAGTTGAAATGAGGAAACCATTGATGGACCTATAACAAAAACCTCCAAACACCACATATATGCATTCTACAGAAGGGCAGGAGGGTGAAGAGCAGGGCTGCAAGATTAAAGCACACACTGATGCGATGGACAAATTCACTATTGAAAATGTATGGATAACATTGTATATAAAATATATATCTATAGTGAATATTTTAATTAAAAATATATAATAATAATAAAAGAAATGAAAAATAAATAAAATAATTTTGGAAAGAAATGTATGGCTTACTAAAATACATTGAAATACATGTTTTTTTTTTAATGTATGATGTATCACTGGTAGTTTTTTTTTTTTTTTTTAAGTTGTCTTTTTTGTGTGTAAATATGGGGTGAAGGTGGAATATTTGACGATTTGTACAGTTCAGCAATTTATATAATAGTCTTCTCCTGGACAGGTTTAAAATTGTGTCATGTGAGAAGAGAATTTTTACACTTAAATCTCACTTCGAAAAAAGTATCGTAATATTGTAGTAAGAAGACATAACGATAATATTGAACTAACTTTAGGGCAAAAACCCAAATCCAGGATAATCTCATTCAACTCGGAAATTAAAATGATTAAAAATAAATAAATACTATAGACGGTATTATTAATTGTGTGGTCCTTTGGCTGTCTTTTATTATTTTTAAATTTATATATATATATATATATATATATATATTTTTTTTTATGCATTTATTTTTTTACATATTTTACTTGTGCTTGTTTTGTACTCTATGCAGCACTTTGGCAACTTTGTGTTGGTAAATTGTGATTGAATGAGTCATAGATGTTAATTATGACCCTATTAATTTCAATCCATTACACAAAAGGGTTAATAAAAAGAAAGGGGTAAAAAAAAAAAAAAAAAAGCACTTTTACTAGATTTCAGTTACGGCAAGTCGTTATAGTCACGACATGCTTAAGAGTTATCATCTTTTATTATATTTTTTATTTTTAAATCGTGCAGCCCTAAAAAGGCAGGAGATTAAAACAAAACATATGGCAAACACTTTAAAAGACCAAAAGCAGAGGTTTGAAAAGAGCGACAGAGAGAGAGTTCAAATACCGGTCTAACTGGAATGATGTAAAAAAAAAAATGCACAGAATTAAAAAAAAAAAAAAAAAAAAAGGCTGCTGATGTGGCAAAGTTGGACATTAAATGCTTAAAATGTACAGAAAAGTAGGTTAATAACACAGCGTCTGGACAGAGGCAGGATGACTACGCAGTATTAAAAGTATATTTCATTTCATTGCTGCTGCTTGGTTCGTTTTGACCTGTAGTCAGGCAGTGAGAGGGAGGAGCTTAGGGACATACCGCTCGGGCCCACTGCTGTCTGGGACTGACACACTGGCATTGAACTGGGCGTGGCATGGGCGTGGGCGTGGCATGGGCAGGGGGGCCGGTTCGAGCGCAGATGTCAATCAAGTAAGGTCGCCCGTTTAGGGAACAGGGCGCGGTTATGGATGGGCGGGCGGGGCCAACCGGGCGGGCACGGGCGGGTGTGTTCAGGTGGGCGGGCACGGGCGCAGGAGGGGCCGTCCAGAACATGGGCAACAGAGGAGGAAGTGGGCAAAAGTCAACAGCAAAATAATAAACAAGGGGGAGAGGGAAGAGGGGGAGAGGAATACATTTTTAATATACAAGGCTCTACACTGTGCGGCGGCGGCAAATATCATTCTCTCGAGATCACTGTTGTCAAAAAGAGAGACAGAACAGGTGACAAAATGGGGCGTGGCAGAAGTGTGAAGATGACGGGAATATAGACGAGAGAAAGCGAGAGAGAGAGAGAGGGAGAGAAAGACGGGACGGCGAGAGAAATGATTCACAAATTCGACGGGGCCAGGCTCTTCGTCGTTATCGCAGTTTAGGCTTACGGGAAGATTCGGCGTACAAAAAAAACTGAATTGTTATATCGCCGATGCTTTTAGACAATCGGAACGGTGTAATTATATCTCGGGGGGGAGGGCGTCGACGGGAAAAAAACGGAGCGAATTGACGAGACGACGGGAATGTCGCCGGAGCGGAGGGAATTTGCTGTCGTGGATTCTTCTGGAGACTTAAAAATTAAACAAAATCGAGTAAAAAACAACAAATAAAAAAAAAATGCTGGCCGTTTTGGGAAAGTTCGGTCGATTCGAGAGACAAGGAGAAAAAAAAAAAAATAAGGAACATAAAAAGTGTAAACAGGCCGAGGGCGTGTTGGGCGTGTGAACTCACGTCTGAGCGGAGCGCTTTGATGTTTTTGCCTCCTTTCCCGATCACGGCGCCGGCGTTCTGTCAAAACACGGGGAGGGAACGTTACGCCGCGGAAACTGTAATTAACGCCGGGGCTGGAATATGGGAAACGCACGGCGGACGGTATCAATTATGATCGGACGGCGGATAGAAAACGGCGGCGATTTACCTTGCTCTGCAGGAGAACGCGGAGCTCCACCATCTCATCAGAGTTCCTGGAGCGCTTGAACGATTTCTGCTCATCCGGATCCTCAGCAGGGCGCTTACCTGTCATAAAGAGATTAAAAACAAATTAAAAAAAAAAAAAAAAAACACATTCAGCTTCAGTGCACAGGGAAAATTATTATTTACAAAAAAAACAAACAAAAAAAACAGGACAGACTGCAATGTGTCAAAAGCTTAAAGGAAGTGGCACAGACGAACGCCCAAATATGGCGCTAATATGGAGGAAACGTGTACTTTTGTGTGTAAAAGTGAATAATGCGGTTCATATTCGGAGAGAAAACTGAAGTATGACGCGCTAAAGTAACAGAAGAATCACGAGAAAGACAAAAAGAAAAGGGGAAACCAAAAGAGGACTCAAAAAAACAAGTGCCCTTTTGATTTCCGTCTGGTAAATCTCGCCGCTGAAGTGTGCGATGACGCTGCACTTCTCGGCGAGGTAAACGCGGCGTGAACTTGACGTACCGTTGCTCTCGTTGTTGCTGAACGTGGAGTCTTCCTGCTGCTCGATCTCTGTATCCATTTTCTTCCGGAGTTAAATCGACCGCCTGGGAAACGAGAGGCAGAGCGTCAAGAAGCGCCGTTCTGTTGACTCGATTAGGGGGGGAGGCGTCGTCCTCTGCGTTTGACCCGTCTTTCAGCGCGGCGGCAGAGGGGGCGGGGGCTACGGCGGCGCCCGGGGGAGGGGAGCGCTCGGGAAGGCTGCCGACGGGTGAGGCGAAACTGAAAGAGAACGCGCCACTCACCGATATTTATCTTGGGAGCAAGGGGGAGTTGAAAGGCGGTGCCGAGCGAGCGAGGACCACACGGCTGCTGCAACCTGCGCCAACACAAGACAAGAGTAAATACTGCAGTTTGGGGGCTTTTGTTTGGACATTTTGTGACGTTTCTCAGACAAATGACTCAACTATCTACCACTTATATTCATGGAGTTTCACTATTGGTACAGATTACGGCGCCCACCTTCAAGAGAGATTACAGTGACCACCTTTAGCCGAGATTACGGCGCCCACCTCTAGCAGAGATTACGGCGCCCACCTCTAGCAGAGATTACGGCGCCCACCTCTAGCAGAGATTACGGCGCCCACCTCTAGCAGAGATCACGGCGCCCACCTCTAGCAGAGATCACGGCGCCCACCTCTAGCAGAGATCACGGCGCCCACCTCTAGCAGAGATCACGGCGCCCACCTCTAGCAGAGATCACGGCGCCCACCTCTAGCAGAGATCACGGCGCCCACCTCTAGCAGAGATCACGGCGCCCACCTCTAGCAGAGATCACGGCGCCCACCTCTAGCAGAGATCACGGCGCCCACCTCTAGCAGAGATCACGGCGCCCACCTCTAGCAGAGATCACGGCGCCCACCTCTAGCAGAGATCACGGCGCCCACCTCTAGCAGAGATCACGGCGCCCACCTCTAGCAGAGATCACGGCGCCCACCTCTAGCAGAGATCACGCGCCCACCTCTAGCAGAGATTACGGCGCCCACCTCTAGCAGAGATTACGGCGCCCACCTCTAGCAGAGATCACGGCGCCCACCTCTAGCAGAGATTAGTGCGCCCACTTTTAGCAGAGATTACGGCGCCCTCCTCTAGCAGAGATTATGGTGCCCACCTGCCCCAGTAGAGCTCCTGAACATGTCGTCCCGCTATCCCAGCATGCAGCACTAAACTGCACACTGGTAGTGATGGCGGCAGGTAATTTGCATTGAAATCAATGGAATTAACAAATTTGATCAGCGTTTCACAGATTGGGGATTATTTTAGTCACTGACGATGTACAAACGATCGAGGGCAGAAGAAAGACGGAGCCTTTTATAGGATTTACAAAGCTCCAGACTGACAAGAGGATTTCTGCAACAAACGGACTGTAGTGAGTCACGCCTCAATAATTAAGCTACAGATGTATTTATGCATCGGTTTGGGTTTTCATTTGGGGAATGATTTAACAAATGGCTCATAATGATTCGAACTCTTCATTAAGATTGTGTATTGGCGAGTAATGATTATGAATCTGTTGAGAAGTTTGAGAAACAATCACAAATGCTTTTCAAAAACACTGTTTACACACAAACTATAGTCAAACCAAAGATTTTTGGGTGTTTATTACATTGACGTGAGTGAATTAGCCTGCTGTCGTGTACAACATTAGCTTTAAGTAAGGGTTTTAGAATAGTAAAATCTTATTCCTAATCAACATCTCCAGAGACACTTTGATGATTAGAAGGTGGAAAGTAAATCGGTCCCACCGTCCCCGTTTACCTCGCAGTGTGAATAAGCCCCCAAAAAGCTGACTCTGTAGCTAACGCGCTCATTAGCTTTGGCCCTTTTAGGCACGTTTTTTTTTCGTATAACTGACACCCAAAGTGTTATTATTTCATATCAAACTGAACTAATCATACCGTGCTGGCTCTTAGCTTCACTCCCAGGTAAAGCCTACAGGGGGCGCAGGGGAAGCTGTGCACAACAGGGCCGCTAATCGACTCATTTACACGTTAGCACCCGGAGGGGAAATGAGATAAAAAATGTGTCAAGTCACCAAATCCCATTTCATATTTTTAGGCAGATTTAGTTGAAACTTTTGCACTTCATTTGGCACTTTTGGGTACATTTGTGCAACATTTCATTATACGTGGACCCAGAGCTCTGAATTTTCACACTGTTGATGTTCAGTCGGGCAATAAATGTAGTGAATTTGCTTGTGCGCCACTTGTATCGCTTCCATTTATATCACCAGAAACTAGACCTTCTCCTTTAGAAGACACAAGGCGAGGATTGGAATAAACAGGTGGGTCATGCCAGGTTAAGACGCGACGCCAGGCTCTGCCGCAGTCAGGCGCCGAGTAGAGAGTTTGCTGCGTGCCCGCCCTCCTCTCTCATCCCCATTTCATGATAACACTGTCCTGTCTAATAAAGCCTACGGACTAAAAAATCAGATCAGATTTAGCAGATTTGGGATGCAATTTGTGTGCTTTATTCCTGTCAAAATGAACACTCGGGCCTGGTGATGGTCCCTATCATTTCATCTGAGTCTATTTTTTTAATGCATTTTTATTTACAGTTTAGTCATCAACATTTGGAAGTAACAAAGGCTTTTTAATTAGGTTTTTAAATGAGCAACAATGTGAAAAATAGCTAAATTGGGATTTCCTAAACAAATTTTCCCAGAAAAAGGCTGCAGACAATTATTTTAGTAGTCAACGATTAGTCAAACTACTATTTTAAATTCATACGATGAGACACACATACATTAACTAAATGCATGTTGAAATATTGTGACTGAAGAAGTCAAGATTAAAACAATTTACAAATATAGTATATTATCGCTAAAAAAAAATCCAATGTATATTTTTACGACACATTGGTTTAGTATGCTTAATTAATATTACTTTGTTATTAAAAAAGGGTATTTACGTGTGTGTTTAAAAATCTCTAAAGCCCAGATGACGGTAATCAAAACACGACTACGATCATGTTTTAACTTTTATTTTCGACTAGTCACGATTACATGAGTATTCGCTGCAGCCCCAAAGAAAACTCATTAGCATCAAAAGCAGACGCGGCTCAAAACGTCTCGACGAATTTAGCAAAAACAGATTATGCACCTGTTTTACGAGTCCAAACCGGTCTGCTCGTGCGGTTAAACTGCGTGGAGCGATCGGTTATGGCGTAGGAGAAAAAGGTGGAACTCGGTCGAAGCTAAAATGGCTAATGCTAACAGCGAGGAGAAGAAAGCTGTTGCGTTTAGCCGCTTTGCTTTTGCGGCGATCTTTTTACATCCACACACGCCTTTCCATCTGTAGCAGGGGTTTAATGAAAGGTATTTAACGATACTTCCGTTTTGAACACAGCAATCAAACCATTCGGCACGCAACTGTTTTCAAAAAAGGACACCGTAAACCACGACTGAATGAGGGAAAGCCAAACAAGCTAACGCGGCTAGCTAACTTCGCCATGTTGCCATTTTGGTTGAACAATACGAGCTGGCGTGATATAAATGAGCTCGTTTGACACAGCGCGCGTGCTAAAGGGAGTGTTAGGCATCGTTTTTTAAAATCCAACAGTTTCTAGTTATACAAGTATGTCGTTTATCGGGTAAAATGTGTACGTGAATGCAATATACTGACCTGCGTGAGCGATCGTCCCCGTTCTATCTCTACCAAACCCGAATCGCGCTGTGCCCGCGCTGAGGAGCCTTGTGATTGGTGGATTGGAAATAACGTCACAAAAAGCCTTTATTTCATTGGTTGAAGTCGACGCCAATCAAGTCGGTATCGCGTACTATTTCCGGATACATTTGAGTAGCGGGAATGGCGGCTGAATGCAGAAGTAAATTGGTTCAATAAGGTAGAATCACCATACAAACGTTGTATTTAACGAGTAATGAGGATTGTTTGTATATTTCAGTTCACATAGAGTGATTAATATGCTACTGTACAGTGGACAGGCTTGCTATTAACTCTAGTAGTAGTAGTAGTAGTAGTAGTAGTAGTAGTAGTAGTAGTAGTGTGTTTTATTAGGGTTGCCACAATAAACCTGACTAGTCGACTATTAAAATGTTCATAATCGTAATTAGAGCTGCAAGATTCTTTGCAGTCGAATCGAAATAGCCAGTTTATTTATTCTGTAAACAACTAAATATCTAGTTGTTGTTGTTTTTTTTTAAATAAGTTGCTAAGGTTGTAGTTTAGACCTCTACAAATGTGTTAATGAAATATATGTGATTTTTGGGCTATCTGGGCTAAAATATATTGTATCACAAACATGGTGAAATTATTAAATCAAAATTGCAAAATATAATTAAATTATTTAAGTTTTCATTGATAATACACGTTATTTGTAAATGTCCTTTGTTTAGAAAACTTCAGGCACCTTTTTTTTTTGGCAAAAAAATATCTTTTAAAATTCAGCGTACAATAGAAATAATTTAATCACCGACTAGTCTGACAGCACTTGAATCCTTTTCTATGATGGAACACTCCTGGATGCATGAGGACAGCGACTGACTATTCAGCTTGTAAAATATAATTAGTTGCAGCATGCGCTAAATGGAAATCGGCCTGTAGACCCACTTTGAAGTACATTTCTCATTTATTTTTTCCAAAAGACTTAGAAAAACTTAAAATATTGAGAGTTCAAGGGCGCGGCGGAGGCTACGCAGCTCTGTGGTAAATAATATCCATAATGTGGTTCAAAAACACTTTCAACTTAAAAATCTGCAAAATGGTTAATGAAGGTTTATGAAGTTTCAGAAACAGATTTTAAATGAAATTGTAGGTATTATGCTCATTACTTATCACAGAACTGATTCGCCCAGAGAAAGCATTTCATATAATTTTTTTTCAGAATCTTTATGGAAAAATTTATGGAAAATTCACTTTTGAGCGGTCTCTGTTGTGCTCCATTTGTGTTGTTCTCATCATCGAACTTAGGTTTGTTCTTTTCTTTTCAGTCTCTTAACTGTGGTATGTTTGTTTCCTCATTTTCAATTAGATGTTATTTTGCTGTGGCCTGCAATAAACAACATTTACAAAGCTGGTTTTCTCTTATCTACATTCTCAAGAGGACGCAGGAGAAATTGTGTGCTAGGTCAAGAAGGTCCCGAGCGCCGGATGGCACCTGAGGCCCAGATGGTGGTCCGATCTGCCCAGGGCTGGCTCCAGTCGTCCTGCCAGGTGCGGGTGCCCTTCGCCTGGCTTGAGGCCTGTGTCCAGTGGCTGCAGGAGGAGGCCGGAGGGGCGGGGCGACTCACGCAGCAGCAAATCAACAAACAGGTCGGAACAATCTCGTGATGTTTGGTTTTAAAATGTATCGACGAAACATTAGACAAACTGTTACGAGACAAATGACTAATGGTGTTTTAAAAATCTTCCTGTGTGGCCATAAGTGTATACCGTATTTTCCAGGCTATAAGTCGCACCAGCCACAAAATGCATAATAGAGAAGAAAAACACATATATAAGTCGCACTTTTGGGGAAATGTATTTGATAAAATACAAGATCAAGAACAGACATTTCATCTTGAAATGCAGTTTAAAATAATAACAGATGAGAGAACATGGTGAATAGGTGTACGTATGCTAACGCTAACACCTTCAGCTACATGACGTATGCTAACGCTAACACCTTCAGCTACATGACGTATGCTAACACTAACACCTTCAGCTACATGACGTATGCTAACGCTAACACCTTCAGCTACATGAGGCACAGACAGAACTGTGGTAAGTGTCTGGTATGTTAACGTAACATATGAACAGTTATTCAGATAACTATAGCATAAAGAACATGCTAACAAGTTTACCAAAGCATCAGTTTTACCCCAAATCACTCAATCCATTGAATTCTTCTTCCTCTGTGTCACTTCTAAACAACTCCACAAACTCCAGAGGAAGAGGAAGTGCAGATTCTTCTTCTGCGTCGCTTAGAGCCTAGAGCGCCCTCTTGTGGTTATAGTCTGGTATTTTTACTTTATTTTTATTTTAATTTTCATTTTATTCTATTATCGTTATTTTGTTATTATTATTATCTGATTTTTATCTTTATTTTGTATTTTTATTATCTATTTTATTTTATTTCCCCCGCTCCATTCCCTATTAAGATAGGAGAGGAGTTTTGTTAATAAGAGTTTTTTTGTTTTGTTCATAAGAGTTCTATTAAGAGTGTGTTTTGAAACTTCCTATAATCTGTCCTTTCCTCCTGTTTCTACTGCGTTGTAACAACAAAATTTCCCCTTGTGTGGATATTAAAGGATTATCTTATCTTATCTTATCTTATCTTATCTTAAATACGGTAGCTGAAAATATATGTGCAAATGTATGTCAACATCCAGGAACTCTGAACTGTACCCCTATCCTTCCCCACCCGTTTTACCCCTACCCCCTTTTTGTTTTTAGTATTATTTCTTTATTCTTTATTAATTATATAGATTATTAGTATGTATTTTTTTTTTTTTTTTTTTGTCTTTTCTGTATATTTTTTTAGATCGCTATTGTCATTGTTTGCTTGTCTCACTAAAAAACTAAAATATAAAAAGGAAAAAAATAAAATAATTATTATGTTATTATATTCATACATTCACTTTCTCAGATACGTCCGTCCTCATCATGGAAACATCAGAAATATAGCGATCGAACTGGCAATCGCTCTACCGGCTGAACTGAGCTACTTCTCTGACAATAGATTTTAATTTGATGTTTTTCAGTTCGACATCACAGCATAAGAAAGCGCTCGACTTTCCCCGCTCTTATCGCCCCGAGCGCTTTCGGGTCGAGCTCGGCGATCGCGCTGCATCTGATTACACAGCCGCTTGTGGCGCGCCGGGCTACGTCGTGATCGTAGCGTCGCTTTTTAACGTGTAGGAGTTTAATTGTGCTTAAACGCTATGTGCTGAGCGGCTCCCCGACCTGTGGGGTGCCGGCGATTGCGAGGGGACCC
The DNA here is from genome assembly GCF_026437365.1 of Eucyclogobius newberryi. Taxonomy (NCBI): domain Eukaryota; kingdom Metazoa; phylum Chordata; class Actinopteri; order Gobiiformes; family Gobiidae; genus Eucyclogobius; species Eucyclogobius newberryi. The sequence goes on along the minus strand of NW_027316278.1, from coordinate 7,644,176 downwards.
GTGGTCAGAGGGATGAAACCGTCTGGTACGGGTGGGGGGAACCGCCGCAGCAGATTAAGGTTCTGCTCAGACCGCCGCAGATACAATCCGTGTCATGTTGAGATTTCGTTGCCTGCGGAGGAAAACGACTCTCTCAAACCTGCGGCGGACATTGATTCCTCGATGGGGAACCTCTCAGACGGGGAAAATATGACTTCAAAATCCTCTTGTAGGTGTACGACCAGTGGCTGCTGACAGACCTGAGGGATCTGGACCACCCCGTTCTCCCAGAAGGCCTCGCTCAAAGCCAGAAGACCGTTCTTAGCGGCGTCTTTTGTGTCCAGGTATAAAAATGGGTGATTTATTCTGACATTTAGGTGTTTTTTTTTTTTTAAGTATTCACTGGGAACATTTGCTCATTAATGAACATTTCTCCAAATAAGCTCGAGTTAGTGCCACAGGGTTATTCTTCAGCCGCAGAGTCCCCAGACAGAAAGTCCGCTCTGCCGGGAAACAAAACAAAATTCAAATTACAATATTATACAACTAATTTTTAGCATAAACAGTTTGTGGAGAGGACAAAGGTGTTCCACGGGCATTTAGCCTTAAACAAACCGGCAGACAGCGTGCATCAGAGCTCATTTAAGAGAAAATAACCATTTCCAATTCAGGACAGACGCGTCGATGCTATGTCTTCCAGCTCCTCCAAGGCATGCAAACGAGATGAAAATTAAAGTAAAAGCAAATGCATTAGCCAAATAGAGCTGAATGAGTTTTAAAGAGATTCAGTTCGCACAGTGCACCTTTCAAACAAGTCTAGACCATTGACATTTGAGAAAAGACGGAAATACAAACGGCTAAACTCATCCCAGATGTTTTTCAGAAGCTAAATCTGCCAGAAATCTGAGAAAATCTACAGAAATTGAACATAATTGGACCTTTTCCAATCAAGATTATTGTCTTGATCTGTAGCAGAACTAGTATAAGAGTACGTGGTAATAGTAAATAAATTATAACATGCTTTTGTGAACTAAACTCTGACTTTAAGCATCCCGTTGTTTGCTATATTTCCCTTTCATAGTCTACCTTAAGGGCATTTATGATCATATGTTGCGTTGTGCAACATGCATGACATAATAAAACACATCTCTTGTAGCGAGGTCTCTTACTTGGAAACTAAAACTGTTCAGCTTTATTAATATTGTTAATGGCATACATATTGTAGAAAACTATGGGAGACACAAGTGCATTTCTGATGTAAATCTTGCTTCAAAAGACTGGGCAGAGACGAGAACACTTCCTGGTGCAGGCGGAGTGTCAGACTGACTCGTTGCAGTCATTGGCTCTCAAAAAAACCTCCCAGTTTTAAAAAAAATGAAAATCTACTACATAAAACACACAACGAAAAAACGTCTTTGGGAGAGGTACAATTAACAGTAATAATAGAAGGTTAAATGTCCCATATTATGCAAAATTGGCTTTTTGTTTAATATTTAACGATAAATCTGATCAAAATCTAATTGCAAAACTCAAAAACAACATTTAGATATTAATTTCCTCTCACTTGATCCTAGAGCCGGGAAATATGACACAAAATGTCAGATTCTATTTTGTTTAGTCTCATTATAAACATAAAAGCGGCTCTCCTATATTAATTCCCTGGACATGACCAGAATAACCAGTACAGACACGTCATATTGGCATTTAACACACACAAAAACAGTCATATTTCTATTTGCATGTGTTTACTGTCAAGAGGACTGGCTGTGCAGCTCTCTCTCACTTAAAAAGACTCAATCTGATCAGTGACAATTAGAAATGACAGATTAATACTTTTGCGCGGCCGCTCTTCATCTTGTTGTTGTCATGGGTGTATGTATTTGTGGCCTGTCCGTGAGTAACTTTGTCTGTGACGTGTCCAGATCGACTCGGCGCTGGACGTCAGTCAGCCGGCGTACGGGCAGCTGCAGAAGTGGAAGGGCACAGACTGCGCCAATGACGAGGTGTCGGCGGTAACGCAGTTCACGCAGCGGCCCTGGGAGTCTCGGCCCACGCGCGTGCTCCTGCTGCAGGTCCGACTCCGCACCACAGTCCACACGCCGCGGTCACTGTGCGGTCCTCGTACGCTGCGCGGTCACCGTACACTGCGCGGTCACCGGTCACCGTACACTGCATGTCGTGTCAAACATCATTTAACGTGGTGAAAATAAGCACTGTAAGGCAAGGCAAGTTTCTTAGTCGAGCACAATTCATCCAAAGTGCTTTGCTAAACGAGAACCGATGCATGAAAATCACATCACAAACAAAAACATAAATAAACATTGCATTTGTTCTTTAAATTATGAAGTTTACGTTTTAATTGTACTTTTTATGTTCTGCTATTCGATTATTATTTTTTTAGATACAGTATAATGCAATGAAATTATTTATTGTGCAGCCCAAATGAGGTTGTTGCTTGGTTTAAGAACGTTCTGCTTTTTGGGCATGAATGTTTTTATTTATTTCATTTGGTCTGTTTTTATTCAAATATACCCTGAAAGCCTCCTGCTTTTCTCTGTATACCGTATTTTCTGGACTATAAGTCGCACCTTTTTTCATAGTTTTGGCCGTAGTGCGACTTATACTTATGTTTGTACTTATATACATATACTTACTACTTATTTATACTCACACTCGACTTATGTGTGATATTATTTGTTATTTTCATACTTGCAATCGCATTTCATACTCCAGTGTGACTTATATATGTTTTTTCTTCTTTATTATGCATTTTTTGGCTGGTGTGACTTATAGTCACCCACTCACTCACTTCACTCACTCACTCACTCCTTCACTTCACTCACTCACTTTCTCACTCACTTCACTCACTCACTCACTCCTTCACTCACTTTCTCACTCACTTTCTCACTCACTCACTCACTTCACTCACTTCACTTCCTCATTCACTCACTCCCTCATTTCCTCACTTCACTCACTCACTCACTTCACTCACTTCCTCACTCACTCACTCACTCACTCACTTCCTCACTCACTTCACTCACTCACTCACTCACTTCCTCACTCACTCACTTCCTCACTCACTCACTCACTTCCTCACTCACTCACTCACTTCCTCACTCACTCACTCACTTACTTCACTCACTCACTTCACTCACTCACTTCACTTCACTCACTTCACTCACTTCACTCACTCACTCACTTCACTCACTTCACTCACTCACTCACTTCCTCACTCACTCACTCACTTACTCACTCACTCACTCACTTCACTCACTCACTCACTCCCTCATTTCCTCACTTCACTCACTCACTCACTCACTTCCTCACTCACTCACTCACTCACTACTCCCTCCCTCACTAGCTTTAGATATGGGTGTGGCCCCGTTGCATTGGTGCAGTATTTCAGTATTTCACTTGCTTTAACTTCACTTGAAGCTCTATGAAATGGTCTGTGTTGAACATATTTAATGCTGGTAAAGTATGGTATGTTTTGTTCTTAAAAGCTGTAGGTTGAAAAAGACAAGTATTCTCTAACTCAAGGTAATCCCCACACAGATGAAACATTAAACATTTAGAGTGTTTCTGATGCTAAAGAAATACCACAAAAAACACACAAGCGGGTGGCGGACCCAAACGTTACACGGAGCAGCTTTTTAAACCGAGGAAAAAGATCTTTATGGAAGTATAAAATCTGCAACTGTTTGTATCAAAATACTTACATTATTCCACATTTTTCAAGTATTTGTTGAAAGATTTCTGCTCGCTCTGAATCACACCGTATTGTACGCCGCAATGGGAGCATTATAAAAAAGGAAGAAAAAAAAATTGCCGGAATATAAGGCACAGACTGTAATTTTCACCTTAAGTAATGTGCTTGTCAGTGGTCGGTGGTTGCTTAAGAATAGAGCCGTGTTGCTTAGAAACATACCAATGACTTGTTCCCCGTTTTTCACTCATTCTTTGACAATTGGAGAGTGGTCCGCGCGGCACAAACCCACGGGAAGCAAAGGTTTGAGAGGACACAAAGCCGAAACGCTGCGCTTTGTATAAGCCCGGTCTTCTGCATTGAAAACTGAAATCTTTATAAACGTCCCGCTTCTGTGTCTCTGGGTGAAGATGCGGTCTCGAGTGAGCGACCGATTCCACTAATGCCGTGCTGAATTACAACTGAGACTGGGAAACATTCATTTATTTGAAGTTGCAAGTATTCATGCTAAATCTTTCAAAGTATGCATGAAAAATACCACTCCGTCTCGTATACAAACGCTTTATTAATGAAACAGTTTACGGCTGTCGCTCCGGAGTATAAGTCGCACCAGCCCAAAAAAATGCATAATAGAGAAGAAAAAAAACATATATAAGTCGCACTGGAGTATAAGTCGCGTTTTTGGGGGAAAGTTATTTGATAAAATCCAAGACCAGAACAGACATTTCATCTTGAAATGCAGTTTAAAATAATAACAGATCAGAAAACATGGTGAATAGGTGTACGTATGCTAACGCTAACACCTTCAGCTACATGACGTATGCTAATGCTAACACCTTCAGCTACATGACGTATGCTAACTCTAACACCTTCAGCTACATGACGTATGCTAACTCTAACACCTTCAGCTACATGACGTACGCTAACGCTAACACCTTCAGCTACATGATGTATGCTAACGCTAACACCTTCAGCTACATGACATATGCTAACGCTAACACCTTCAGCTACATGACGTATGCTAACTCTAACACCTTCAGCTACATGACGTATGCTAACGCTAACACCTTCAGCTACATGATGTATGCTAACGCTAACACCTTCAGCTACATGACGTATGCTAACGCTAACACCTTCAGCTACATGACATATGCTAACGCTAACACCTTCAGCTACATGAGGCACAGACAGAACTGTGGTAAGTGTCTGGTATGTTAACGTAACATATGAACAGTTATTCAGATAACTATAGCATAAAGAACATGCTAACAAGTTTACCAAAGCATCAGTTTTACCCCAAATCACTAACTCCACTGAATTCTTCTTCCTCTGTGTCACTTCTAAACAACTCCACAAACTCCAGAGGAAGAGGAAGTGCAGATTCTTCTTCTGCGTCGCTTAGAGCCTAGAGCGCCCTCTTGTGGTTGCCTGTGTGAAAATAATCAACATGTGAAATGCGGTTGACAGTGTGAAAATAACGAATAATATCACACATAAGTCGCACCCCGGCCAAAACTATGAAAAAAGTCCAGAAAATACATAAGTTGTAAGTTGTTTTTAAACTGCAATCTACATATTCGTGTTTCGTGGAGAACAGAAAGGAGCAGAGACTGTAATGATTTAGCTCATTACAATTACATGGACAACATTTTACTCAGTTCAAGTAAAAAATACATTTACACAAAGACTCTACTCATTACAGTAACATGAGTTCGGTCACCGCTTCCTCTGCCAAACTCAAACAGAACCGTGCAATCCATGTGGGTGCGGTTACTTCTGTGACACGTGTGAAGCGGACGAGCTCATTGGTCATTCAGATCAGAACAAAATCAAACTTCTCTCACCTCAGATTGACGGTTTTGTGCTTCGCTCACGGATTTGTTTTGAGACGGATGGGCCGTGTACGTCCCTGATTGGCTAATCCACCCGTCAGACACGCCCATTCGAGGATTACGCAGGGAGATCAGACTGATATTAATCCGTATAAAAATAACATTCCACCACCTTATTATCAAAATGCCATTTCCTGTTTCGTTGGCAAATGTGAAAACACTGTGCGGAGGCTTTTCTCCATAACAAGTGTTTTTGTCGCCTTGTTGCCCAGGTGACTGATGGAGTCCAGAACATGGAGGCCATGGAGTACCAGCCCATCTCCGCCCTCAGCGCCTCGCTCAGGTTTGGACACAAAACCTGTTACTTACAACTGAGTGGTTTTGGAAATGTGTGTTTTTTCTGCAGACACAGTGCGTTATTAGTTTTGAAATAAAAAATAAATATATATATCATGGTTCACTACATAAGTACACAAAATATTATTATTCAACAAATTACTCAAGAGTAAACAAGTATTTTGTGAAGCTACTACAGTCTGTTAATGCACAAAATCTGGTATTTTTTACAGATAGATCACAAAATAATAATAATATTAAAAGAGCAATAAACACTGCTTTTGTCACTTGAAAGACTTACTCAGAGCGGGAAAAGTGACCAACACGTTTACTCAAGAGCACTAACTTAATCTCAGTGCAGTGGGGTCAAAGTATGCGGTCCACCCTGCTGCTGGTAGTACTTAGTCCTTCTGTGGCCCACACTCTGTCCCAGGCCTGGAGTGAAGCTGCGGTTACAGGGAGACATCCCCTGCAGACTGGGCATGATGCTGTTGGCACCCACCAACGTCAAACTGCTGGGAGGAGAGGTGGACGACCTGGTGGACAGAAACAATCAGGTTTGTGAGGTCAAAGTATCGATACAGACATGCTTATTGTTATACTCCTCGACATCATAAAGTCATTGTCATTTGCAGACTTGTAACGCAATCTGCTGAGCTGGGAAGGTGACGTAATCAGAGGACAATTGTATTCTGATATTACCGTATTTTCCGGACTATAAGTCGCACCAGCCAAAGAATGCATAATAGAGAAGAAAAAAACATATATAAGTCGCACTGGAGTATGAAATGCGGTTGCAAGTGTGAAAATAACAAATAATATCACATATAAATCGCTCCGGAGTATAAGTATATAAGTATAAATATAAGTATAAGTCGTACCCCGGGCAAAACTATGGAATAGGAAAATACGGTAATGTTTGATTTACTTTTTATTTAATCATTTTGTTACTCTACATCAGTCATGGCCCCCTTATCAACCCTGAAGATCCCACAGGCCCCCACAATAATCATTTGCAATCTATTTGAAAGAATATATAACGTTTTTTTTTTTTTCTTTAAATTTGCATTAAAAAAGTGACTTTGCACTGATTTACAGATTTTAAACTCAATATTATTATATGGCTTGTTTAGTGGATAGTCTTTGCCCCCTGCAGTGCCTCTGAGGACCTCCATCTGTAAGGAGACGGGGGGTGATAATGATCAAATAATTTGGATTGAGGTCGGTGCTAAGTTTAAATTAATTTGCTTACGCCTCAATTGTCGCTATAAAGAATACCAATCCTCAAATGAATGATCTAAACAAATTAATCATCTGAAGGTTTATGAGATTGTAACCATGGTGCCTCCCTTTAGCCCAACGGTGAAACATTTCCTGCTTCTGTTACCGTGGCAACAGTGAAGGGGGTTTTTCTCGAGTTTAGAGGTCGGCGCGGGGACAAAACGGGGACAAAACGCATTAAACGGAGCCAAACAAAACAAAATTAATATTCTGAATACAAGTTATTTTAATCTTTAATATGTGTAGCCTAAGTACACGTTATTGTTAATTATGAGTGTTTGTCAAGGGCGTTTCAGAATGTGTGTGTATTTGTGGTTGACAGGCGAGGTTGTTGTGTCGAACCCTGGGTCTGCCTGAAGAGGAGGAGCCACAGCGGGGGGGGGAGGAGCCGCCTCCTGCGCGACAAGGTGACAGGCTCCTCCTTCTGTTACGCCAAATGATTCACGCACGTTAATATTATTTCCGTCCTGATGTTGATTTTTGTGAAGTTGGTCCCTGTTTTAGACCCCGGTTAGTCCTGATCTAGTCCAGGTTTAGGTTCAGGTTTATCATAGTCTGGGTTTTGTCCCAGTTTAGGTGAACGTGGGAGTGTGACTGACCTTAACTGTTGATGAAGATATTTATAGGGCTCTAGACCTTTAGTTCATAGTGGTGACTCACTCGACCAAACGTTTGATTACAATTAGTCCGCGGAAAGGAGGAGGCGTGCAAATAGCAGTTTAATCTCCCTTTTTTACAAATAAATACACTGTTTTTTAAATTGCATCTTGTGTGCTCCATTGGGTTTATATGTTCTAGAAATACTGAATACTTTCACAAGTCGCCATTTGAAAACTGAGTAGAATGAGGCACCGGTGAAAAAAAATAAATGCCACGTCGTCTAATTAAATGAGTCGGAAGAACTTTATTGCAAATGCATTTTCTCAGCACAGAATAGTTTAAAGTTAGAAACTATCGTCCCAAGCGCTGTCTTATAACCGCTGTTCTAAAAATAACGCGATATATTCATTATTTAGGGTAAAACATGAATACAAATGTTTTGCCTTCTATTCTTTCCTATTCATAATCTTTTATATTATTCTATCACATTTCAAATTGTATTATTTGATGAATTCCAGATGGATCCAACTGCATTTGCTGACCCTTTTCATTATTTGTTAGGGATCGTTAAGGATTTATCTTAATTTTAAGCTGAATTGAACATTGTATACCTGGAAAAAATAAGGAAATTGTCCTTTTTTTTCCGTTTGCACATCTGCATTGTCGACATTTAATAGACAAATTCCTTGGCTTGGAATCGAACGTCAAAATACAAATTATATTGTGCAAAATAGGCCATGAATGTCTTCAAAACCTCTACAGAGAAGCATTACCCAAATAATGTCATACTCCCAGATTGGGGCAAGATATAGATTACATTGTCCTTGTCATGAAATATCTCGAATGTAAATTCACAAATGTTTAATCTGATCTTCTTGTATTACAGCAAAAAAACTGCATTTTAACAATAATTATATTAGTCATTAGTTGCCCCGCCATCTGTATTCAATATAAATTAATGGCCTGTAGAATGTCACTATTTAGATGCACAATCTCATTACGAACGACCATGTAATAAACATTTCTTAAGGTAGAACTAAGTAACTCTGGTGATAGGGCTCCCCCTGCTGCTCTCTTGTGAAACTACATTGTCAGAACAGACGCTCGTTTCGTTTTCTTTCTTTATCATAATAAGACCGTATAATCACAATCAAAACCATTCCATGTGGCCAAATATGAAAAAAAGAGCCAGGGTTTCTCAGGAGAGTTGTCTTCAAGTCGATGTCAGCAAATGTTGCAAGGCTGGTTTTCCGCTCAAAGACAGCAGGGGGCGACGGACACTTCAATCGCCCCAAAAACGCATTTTTAGCCATGACGGAGACTTACGGCGACGTTTACATTATGTTAGCCCGGACCTAGCTAGCCTTAGCATTAGCATCTGTGGTACGAAATGTTTAAATATTTAATTATGTAGGGTTAGGAAAACAAAACACAGAACACACATAAACCTGATGCGTAAAAAGCTCAAACAGTGAAATTTAAAATAAAAAAGGGTTACCAATGTAACTACGGTGCTATGAATCCTGGATGACTTCAAGAGGAATTCCTCATCTAACTGGAACGTACCTGCCCCTGAGCAGCAGCAAAAACTTGTCCCTCGAGGTTGTGGCCCTAGTCCCTAGTTCCTGCTATGTGTGAATGTGCAGTGAATGGGGACAGGGACCAAAAAAAAGTCAGAAAAAACAATGTGAAAACCCCTGATAATGCAAACGGACACCAAAAATTTACCGCAATTGAATTTTAGTTTCATTTCATCAGGCACCACAAATCCTTCAGACATTTGTGAACTTTAGAAAATGGACGTTAGACACTGACACTTGTTGCCAAATGTAAAAAAAAAACCTTAAATAACAACATTTCTCTGTGCAGCCCAAAAACCACAAAGATAATGTTTTTATTTTGCTGCTTCATTCAAATGAATGTGAAAGAACATGTATATAAATATTCAGATATTCCAAACGCGTCACTCCTGTTGGAGTTTACAGAAAGTAAACAACAGAACAACCCGACAAGTTGCTGTGTCACTTCTGGTTAATACACTCATCACACCATTTTGTCAGAATAGTTTTGAATAAATGTTCAGTATTTAGCATTTTAAATTCTCTAATGGTTATTTACTGTGCTAACGTACCAAAAAATGTGACCTTTTTCCTTCCCATTTTAGACACCTTGGATTTGGAGGACTTGGATCTGGACGACCAGGAGTTGTTGGCCGGCCTGGAGGCGCAGGAGCAGGGGGGGCAGGGGGAGCAGAGGGGGCAGGGGGTGCAGAGGGGGCAGAGGGGGCAGGGGGGGCAGAGGGGGCAGAGGGGCCAGGGGGAACAGCTCTTTGGAGTGGGCTCTGCTCCTGACGGCGGCTATGCTTCTCTGTTTGAAAGCACTCACTCCTCTGGAAGCGCCGCAGCCCGGATCCACAGCGCCGCAGCCTCCTCCAGGTGGGTGGCTCGTAAAGTGACGCCTTGACATTTTAATGCTGCAACTCCACATGGAAAATAATATACTGTGACATTTTGAATTGAAGAATAATGTTTATTGCCGGCAAAAATAACGCGAGAAAAGAACGAGCTTTAAATGCTTTTGAATGCTAGTCGGGCTTTTTAGTCGGGAGTGCAGCGATGTACATATGTGACAAGAAGTTCAGCGTTTAAATCAAAGCTGTGTGCAAGAAAGTGCAGCAAAAACTATGGATTTATGGAGCTGATTCTGTGCAATATGTGGCTTGCTGCTCTGGCAGATGAGTCACATTTGCCAATACTCAAATATCCAATAGATATTTAGAATTCAAAATCCAAATCAAGGTCCACAAATGTGTTTTATATGAACCTTCTACATATAAAGACATAATAACATTGTATGTGTGTAATCAGGCTTTTAGATAGGACTTGAAAACACCCCGGACAAAATTGTACCGGGGCCGACTAGGCGAAAAAACGAGTAGCTTCGGCATTCTCCGGACCACGGCTCGGCAGCCAATCAGAGCCAAGCACACAAATTTCGTCGACCAATCAGCGCGCAGCATGCAAATTTTCACTTGGAAACAGTAAACTGTAAAAAATGGATGGACAGTAAACTGTAATGGCGGACTATTGTCAAGTGCTTCCCGCCCGATTTAATGATAATATTCCCTTTTTTTCTAAGAGGTATTAATAAAATGGCCGTCCCTGCACTCGAAAATGCCCGTCCACATTTTAAAACTTTAAACTAAATACGGGAAGACTGGTCTCTATCTAAAAGCCTGTGTGTAATAAAAGAACTGCTAATCGCTTCCCCATTTCAAATTTCACTCATTAGTTTGGCTCTTTGTTGGTCAAAGTTTCAGGTGATAATATATTTGTATACTGAGGATTAGGTTGTGCCATGAGTATTTTCCTGATTATAAGTCGCACCCTGGGCCAAAACTGGCGACTTCTATGTGATATTATCAGTTATTTTCACCCTGGCAACCGCGTTTCACAAGAGGGCGCTCTAGGCTCTAAGCGACGCAGAAGAAGAATGGGCACTTCCTCTACCTCCGGAGTTTGTGGAGTTGTTTAGAAGTGATCAAATGTAACGTGCTGTACTTGTAATGAAATGTAACGTGTACTTTTCTTACTGTTGTTGTGTATTCACCTGCCCAGGGACTGCAGATTGAAAGTAGCAGTAGTTAAATCGTAGTGCAGATCATCTTTTTTCTTGAAGATTCCTTATTTTGCACAAGCGTCCTGATCAGTCTTGGCCCTCGTCAGCCCTGGGCCTTTCAAATCCTTCTAGAACCTTCCCTGGCACAGAGTAATGAGTGTAGTCTTGTCTTGTATGGTGAATTAGCCAAGCCTTTATTCATTTTCTCGCTCTTGTTCGGGGTCGCGGCTGACTGGAGCCTCTCCCGGTGACTTTGGGCCTTAGGCGGAGTACAGGTCTTTTTTAATGATTCTAGTTAACCATTTGTCACGTTGCTTCATTGACACTGATCTTTTGAATTGGATGCGCACGGACGTCCAAGAATATGTCCACGGCAATCTAATCATGCAACAAATTTGTCATCGCCTTATCAACGACGGTAATATCTATGCGACGTAAATAGCTTGGCAATCATACAACAGTTAAACACGATTTCGATGCTTATTACTTACATTTTCCATAGTCTGATTCGATACATGTGCTCGGCAGCACTGTGGTTAGCTCACTTTAGCTTCTAGAGGCAATCGATACGGTTTAGAGGATCCAGAGAGAGCATACGTATCTAGAGTTTATAGTTCTAGTACGTTGGTTTAGTCCCGTCTTTAGTCCCTCCTTGTCCAGATGTAGGGGTTTAGGGTTAAGGCGTTCTGCGGTGCAGATTCTCGCGCCCGGACACTCGTCTAATGACCCGGGAACTGCTCCGGAACGCCGCGATCTTCGAGAAAAGTAGCCGTAGACAGGACGCTTTTGTTCGAATCGCTCTGTAATTCTTGTGACGTACTGAACCGCAGCCGCCTCACATTTTCACATTTGGTGTACACCCAGGAAGTGGCTGAAGGTTGAGTCAAACTGGCATCTGTACATTTTAATTTAGCACTTCTGTAAGTAATCTTAAATGACAATCTAAGCTCTTTACCTTTTCTGGATGTTTAAATTTGGGATGAACAATTTGGTTTGTTCAGAGCCATTTTTCTAATAGGTATTTTGATTAGCTTTTTTTTTAAATAATGATTGATTTCACTGAGTACACATTTAAATCAGATCCAGGGCAGGAGTTGGCAATGTTGGCTCCTTAATGGTATTTAGACAATATTTTAACAATGTTGAAGCTCTGTTCTAGAATGCGCCTCTAAATGCCTCGGTTTAGGTTCAAGTGTTGCACAAAACAGGAATGCGCCAAACAATGAACCCCAAAAAGGGCAGAAATATCACTTGTTTTGGAAGATCATGCTAGACATTTTGGTCTCTTTTGCATGTCATTTGTAATCATTTCAATCAGACGATATCCTTGATATTCAGATTTTGCCAGAACAACAAAAGCAGTATTTTCAATTTTCTATATATGTCTGCCACCTTTAATCCAGGAGCATCGTAACAAACTGAGACTAGTACAAACGTCACAAGTGTTTCAGTTTGTTTGTTGATGTCTAAACTACAAGGTTATGTTCTACACTACATGGCCTATTTCTGCTGTACTCTAAAATGTAACTGTACTTGCTCAGTGTATTTTTCTGTATTTGTTTGGACAGAAATGAAGGGTCCGCCTCCACTCTCCGAGACGGCGTTCTTCAAAACAGCCGGGCAGGAAGTTCAGTCTGGGCTCACGACCAAAGTGACCAACGGGAAGAGCCGCTCGACCAGAACTACAGCACGGCGGATGCTGACTTCCCAGACGAAGACTTCGACGACCTCCCATTGGACGAACTGGACAGTGTCATTCTACAGGGTCCCGGGAGTGACCCACCCCAAACTCGACCCCAAAATCAACCCAAAACTGCGCCACCTCGAGCCCAAAATCCAATCAAAACTGAGCCAGGTTACCACAATGACTTTATGGACGAAGACCTCGAGTTTATTGAGGAAATGGAAGCGACTAGCTCCAACAATCCACCGAACACGAGCACTACGGGGCCAACAACCGCCAGCTCCGTCTCGCTGACCTCTCCTCCGTTCTCGTACATTCGCCTTTTGGACGACATGCCAAACAAACCCTCATCCGGCAGCGTGGAAATCGTCGTCAAAGCGTTCATCGTGACGTTAATCGGAAAGCTGACAAGCGGCGACGGGCTCTGGAAAGTGGGCGCCACGATATCGGACGGCACGGGCTACCTGGACGTGGAGCTGTCCGACGGGGTTTTGAGAGGCCTGCTCGGGTTCTCTGTGGCGGAGAAGGCGGCCCTGAAGAGGGACCCGGCGCGTAAGGGGGAGCTGGAGGCGGGGATGCGGCGGTGTCAGGAGGGGCTGGTGGACATGTGCTGCGTTATGACCTTGCGTGTGGATCTGGGCGGGGGCAAAGCTCTAGTGACCAAAGCTGAACCGGTGAACGAGCAGGACCTTCAGGCGCTGGACGAGAGGGTCAAGGCCAGCGAGGGGAAGTAGATACGCTTTTACATATTATTATTATTAGGGCTGTCATAATAATTAAATCATTACTATAAAAATGTATCCTTCAATACATGAGAGATGGAGCGTTAATATTTTGTCATATTGTTGTTCATACTTGTTATAGATGGTAACTTACTCATAAGCATTTTATTCTGCTATTTATTTATAGCAGTTCATGTTTTTTAACTATATTGTACATTTTAAAAGGGTTATTCTGCGTTAAAGGGGCGGTACCACATCATTTTCTCATGGAATAAAGTAGAATTTGTTTTGGCCCAGGACAAATATATTGTAAGAGCATCTAATTGGGTCAAAATGATCCGAAACCGGAAGCGCGCTGTTAGCATGCTAATGTTTGTTAGCATGCTAATGTTTGTTAGCTTTACTGTGACAGCGTCTTTTAAGGTTATTGTTTCGTTTACATTGAATGGTTCCAGTATCATAATTAAATGTAATATTTTTCTGTATTAATCACATTTCAAACTGTGTTGCTATTGTTGTTATTGTTGTTGTTGTTGTTGTTGTTGTTGTGACCGGCTTGAATAAAAATGTAATCGCAATTAGTTATTTCTCATATTGATAAAAAAAATAAAATAATTAAATGTCCAAATAAAAATGGGTTTACATTGAACATAAACGTGAAAAGACTTTTAGCCGTTGACATTTAAACCCACAAAATGTCTCCTACGTCCAGATGCTTTTTCTGGCACAGGATTGGCTATTTAGCTTTCCATTCGAAAATGCAAATATGTCATTGACGATTTCAGTCAAGACTAAAAATATGATATTATTATTATGATGATGTAGAGGTGAAGAGAAGTGACATAAATGCAGAAAAAGCTGACAATAAATCTGAAGTTTACTTTAGCCACGTCTGGCAGCTTCACAAACTGATGTGCAGATCAACCTCAGGATTTAAAAGAAATGCAGGTACATTTTTTACATTTGATTTATTAAGAATATAATAGTTTATGTGAGCCAGAACCTGAGCATGGAAACACGTGGAGCACCGGGGCCAGTATGTGTGGTTACTGTACAGTGTAAAGTTACTGCTGCATCCGGGGCCAGTATGTGTGGTTACTGTACAGTGTAAAGTTACTGCTGCATCCGGGGCCAGTATGTGTGGTTACTGTACAGTGTAAAGTTTCTGCTGTATCCGGGGCCAGTATGTGTGGTTACTGTACAGTGTAAAGTTACTGCTGCATCCGGGGCCAGTATGTGTGGTTACTGTACAGTGTAAAGTTACTGCTGTATCCGGGGCCAGTATGTGTGGTTACTGTACAGTGTAAAGTTACTGCTGCATCCGGGGCCAGTATGTGTGGTTACTGTACAGTGTAAAGTTACTGCTGCATCCGGGGCCAGTATGTGTGGTTACTGTACGAGTGTAAAGTTACTGCTGCATCCGGGGCCAGTATGTGTGGTTACTGTACAGTGTAAAGTTACTGCTGTATCCGGGGCCAGTATGTGTGGTTACTGTACAGTGTAAAGTTACTGCTGTATCCGGGGCCAGTATGTGTGGTTACTGTACAGTGTAAAGTTACTGCTGCATCCGGGGCCAGTATGTGTGGTTACTGTACAGTGTAAAGTTACTGCTGTATCCGGGGCCAGTATGTGTGGTTACTGTACAGTGTAAAGTTACTGCTGCATCCGGGGCCAGTATGTGTGGTTACTGTACAGTGTAAAGTTACTGCTGCATCCGGGGCCAGTATGTGTGGTTACTGTACAGTGTAAAGTTACTGCTGCATCCGGGGCCAGTATGTGTGGTTACTGTACAGTGTAAAGTTACTGCTGCATCCGGGGCCAGTATGTGTGGTTACTGTACAGTGTAAAGTTACTGCTGCATCCGGGGCCAGTATGTGTGGTTACTGTACAGTGTAAAGTTACTGCTGCATCCGGGGCCAGTATGTGTGGTTACTGTACAGTGTAAAGTTACTGCTGCATCCGGGGCCAGTATGTGTGGTTACTGTACAGTGTAAAGTTACTGCTGCATCCGGGGCCAGTATGTGTGGTTACTGTACAGTGTAAAGTTACTGCTGCATCCGGGGCCAGTATGTGTGGTTACTGTACAGTGTAAAGTTACTGCTGCATCCGGGGCCAGTATGTGTGGTTACTGTACAGTGTAAAGTTACTGCTGCATCCGGGGCCAGTATGTGTGGTTACTGTACAGTGTAAAGTTACTGCTGCATCCGGGGCCAGTATGTGTGGTTACTGTACAGTGTAAAGTTACTGCTGCATCCGGGGCCAGTATGTGTGGTTACTGTACAGTGTAAAGTTACTGCTGCATCCGGGGCCAGTATGTGTGGTTACTGTACAGTGTAAAGTTACTGCTGCATCCGGGGCCAGTAATGTGTGGTTACTGTACAGTGTAAAGTTACTGCTGCATCCGGGGCCAGTATGTGTGGTTACTGTACAGTGTAAAGTTACTGCTGCATCCGGGGCCAGTATGTGTGGTTACTGTACAGTGTAAAGTTACTGCTGTATCCGGGGCCAGTATGTGTGGTTACTGTACAGTGTAAAGTTACTGCTGCATCCGGGGCCAGTATGTGTGGTTACTGTACAGTGTAAAGTTACTGCTGCATCCGGGGCCAGTATGTGTGGTTACTGTACAGTGTAAAGTTACTGCTGCATCCGGGGCCAGTATGTGTGGTTACTGTACAGTGTAAAGTTACTGCTGCATCCGGGGCCAGTATGTGTGGTTACTGTACAGTGTAAAGTTACTGCTGCATCCGGGGCCAGTATGTGTGGTTACTGTACAGTGTAAAGTTACTGCTGCATCCGGGGCCAGTATGTGTGGTTACTGTACAGTGTAAAGTTACTGCTGCATCCGGGGCCAGTATGTGTGGTTACTGTACAGTGTAAAGTTACTGCTGCATCCGGGGCCAGTATGTGTGGTTACTGTACAGTGTAAAGTTACTGCTGCATCCGGGGCCAGTATGTGTGGTTACTGTACAGTGTAAAGTTACTGCTGCATCCGGGGCCAGTATGTGTGGTTACTGTACAGTGTAAAGTTACTGCTGCATCCGGGGCCAGTATGTGTGGTTACTGTACAGTGTAAAGTTACTGCTGCATCCGGGGCCAGTATGTGTGGTTACTGTACAGTGTAAAGTTACTGCTGCATCCGGGGCCAGTATGTGTGGTTACTGTACAGTGTAAAGTTACTGCTGCATCCGGGGCCAGTATGTGTGGTTACTGTACAGTGTAAAGTTACTGCTGCATCGGACCTGCTCAAACACATGAGACGCTTCTGATTCACTTCTACTGATTATTCATGACAATATTACAGTTATGTCAAAAAGAGATGGAATGATATTTATTGCACTAAAGTAGATTTGGCTTTCGTAAATACTGCTAGAAAAAGTGTAAAAAAGCCTTTGGGATTTTTTTTTGCAAATGAACTATATTTTTTATTTTATTTAACATTTATTTAACCAGGAGAGTCCCATTGAGATTAAAACGCTCTTTTCCAAAGGTGTCATGGCCAAGAGGCAGCAACGTCCAACATGGAGACAACCTCCAACATGGAGACGACGTCCAACATGGAGACGACGTCCAACATGGAGACGACATAGAGACGACATAGAGACGACGTCCAACATGGAGACGACGTCCAACATGGAGACGACGTCCAACATAGAGACGACGTCCAACATGGAGACGACGTCCAACATGGAGACGACGTCCAACATAGAGACGACGTCCAACATGGAGACGACGTCCAACATAGAGACGACGTCCAACATAGAGACGACGTCCAACATGGAGACGACGTCCAACATAGAGACGATGTCCAACATAGAGACGACGTCCAACATAGAGACGACGTCCAACATGGAGACAACGTCCAACATGGAGACGACGTCCAACATAGAGACGACGTCCAACATGGAGACGACGTCCAACATAGAGACGACGTCCAACATGGAGACGACGTCCAACATAGAGACAACGTCCAACATAGAGACGACGTCCAACATGGAGACGACGTCCAACATGGAGACGACGTCCAACATAGAGACGACGTCCAACATAGAGACGACGTCCAACATGAAGACAACATCCAACATGGAGACGGCGTCCAACATAGAGACGACGTCCAACATAGAGACGACGTCCAACATAGAGACGACGTCCAACATGGAGACGACGTCCAACATAGAGACGACGTCCAACATAGAGACGACGTCCAACATGGAGACGGCGTCCAACATAGAGACGACGTCCAACATAGAGACGACGTCCAACATAGAGACGACGTCCAACATAGAGACGACGTCCAACATGGAGACGGCGTCCAACATAGAGACAACGTCCAACATAGAGACGACGTCCAACATGAAGACAACATCCAACATGGAGACGGCGTCCAACATAGAGACAACGTCCAACATAGAGACGACGTCCAACATGGAGACGACGTCCAACATGGAGACGGCGTCCAACATAGAGACGACGTCCAACATAGAGACGACGTGCAACATAGAGACGACGTCCAACATGGAGACGACGTCCAACATAGAGACGACGTCCAACATGGAGACGACGTCCAACATAGAGACAACATCCAACATGGAGACGACGTCCAACATAGAGACGACGTCCAACATAGAGACGACGTCCAACATGGAGACGACGTCCAACATGGAGACGACGTCCAACATAGAGACGACGTCCAACATGGAGACGACGTCCAACATAGAGACGACGTCCAACATGGAGACGACGTCCAACATAGAGACAACGTCCAACATAGAGACGACGTCCAACATGGAGACAACATCCAACATGGAGACGGCGTCCAACATAGAGACAACGTCCAACATAGAGACGACGTCCAACATGGAGACGACGTCCAACATGGAGACGGCGTCCAACATAGAGACGACGTCCAACATAGAGACGACGTGCAACATAGAGACGACGTCCAACATGGAGACGACGTCCAACATAGAGACGACGTCCAACATGGAGACGACGTCCAACATAGAGACGACGTCCAACATAGAGACGACGTGCAACATAGAGACGACGTCCAACATGGAGACGACGTCCAACATAGAGACGACGTCCAACATGGAGACGACGTCCAACATAGAGACGACGTCCAACATAGAGACGACGTCCAACATGGAGACGGCGTCCAACATAGAGACAACGTCCAACATAGAGACAACGTCCAACATAGAGACGACGTCCAACATAGAGACGACGTCCAACATGGAGACGGCGTCCAACATAGAGACGACTTCCAACATGAAGACAACATCCAACATGGAGACGGCGTCCAACATAGAGACAACGTCCAACATAGAGACGACGTCCAACATGGAGACGGCGTCCAACATAGAGACGACGTCCAACATGGAGACGGCGTCCAACATAGAGACGACGTCCAACATGGAGACGGCGTCCAACATAGAGACGACGTCCAACATGGAGACGGCGTCCAACATAGAGACGACGTCCAACATGGAGACGACGTCCAACATAGAGACGGCGTCCAACATAGAGACGACGTCCAACATGGAGACGACGTCCAACATAGAGACGACGTCCAACATAGAGACGACGTCTAACGTCCAACATGGAGACGACGTCCAACATGGAGACGACGTCCAACATGGAGACGACGTCCAACATAGAGACGACGTCCAACATGGAGACGACGTCCAACATAGAGACGACGTCCAACATGGAGACAACATCCAACATAGAGACGACGTCCAACACAGAGACGACGTCCAACATGGAGACGACGTCCAACATAGAGACGACGTCCAACATGGAGACAACATCCAACATAGAGACGACGTCCAACATAGAGACGACGTCCAACATGGAGACGACGTCCAACATGGAGAGACGACGTCCAACATAGAGACGACGTCCAACATAGAGACGACGTCCAACATGGAGACGACGTCCAACATAGAGACGCCGTCCAACATGGAGACGCCGTCCAACATAGAGACGACGTCCAACATGGAGACGACGTCCAACATAGAGACGACGTCCAACATAGAGACGACGTCCAACATAGAGACGACGTCCAACATAGAGACGACGTCCAACATAGAGACGTCCAACATAGAGACGACGTCCAACATAGAGACGACGTCCAACATAGAGACATCCAACATAGAGACGTCCAACATAGAGACGACGTCCAACATAGAGACATCCAACATAGAGACGTCCAACATAGAGACGACGTCCAACATGGAGACGTCCAACATAGAGACGACGTCCAACACAGAGACGACATCCAACACAGAGACGACGTCCAACATAGAGACGACGTCCAACATAGAGACAACATCCAACATAGAGACAACGTCCAACATAGAGACAACGTCCAACATAGAGACAACGTCCAACATAGAGACGACGTCCAACATAGAGACGACGTCCAACATAGAGAAGTCCAACATAGAGACAACGTCCAACATAGAGACGACGTCCAACATAGAGACGACGTCCAACATAGAGACGACTTCCAACATAGAGACGTCCAACATAGAGACGTCCAACATAGAGACGACGTCCAACATGGAGACGTCCAACATAGAGACAACGTCCAACATAGAGACGTCCAACATAGAGACGACGTCCAACATGGAGACGTCCAACATAGAGACAACGTCCAACATAGAGACAACATAAAAACAGAACATATAGACATTTGTAATATTATAATAAACATGCACACACAAACACGCACGCACACTCACACACACACACATACAGACGCACATACACACACACACACACACACACACATATTCACACAGACACACACACATGCACACAGACACACAAACACGCACACACACACACACACACACACACATATTCACACAGACACACACATGCACACAGACACACAAACACACACACTCACACACAAACACACACACACACACATATTCACACAGACACACACATGCACACAGACACACAAACACACACACTCACACACAAACACACACACACACACATATGCACACAGACACACACTCACACACACAGACGCACACACAAAAACAAAAACACACACACTTCCAATGTCCCTAAATTGGATCTGTTCCACTTTGAGGACATGTGTGTGAACCTGAGCTGATGTGATGGTTGCAGACTCTGTGTTTTCCTGTTGCTTGAAGCGTTCTAACGTTACATAAACTTCTCTCTGGCCTAAACCGTTCTATTGATTTTGCTCCTCGGCGTTTCTTCGTGGCCACAGTAAACATGAACTCACCACAGATTGTAAGCGACTTTTAGAAACTGGTTCCTTTTTCTGTAATTGTTCCTTTGCCGAGAGCTCTGAACTCCTGTGGAGGCCTAAAAGCATTCGCCTGCGTCGCAACACTCGCTCTTTTATTTTAAGGAAAAGACACATTGTTGTTTTTTTCTTCACAGATGTATAAGTAAACACTTTCAGGATTTAATAGACATTTCTTGGCATTAGGTTCTCATTATTCGACAGGTTTCAAAAAGCTTTTGTTCGACTGTACAACTCAGAAGTGAGTCCTACACAGTTACACTTAGTAAATAACTTTGTGAAAATGGTGTACTTCCTGGCTGTGTACAAAGTATGGACATTGAATATTTGACATTGACTGTATAAATGCATATTTTAAATACACATTTACAACTGAATTAATTAAGTAAACACTTTATTTCCACTTTTGGTCCTGATAATACAATGACTTAGAGGCAGATACTGTTTGTGAGAAAATACATTTGACATAAAATGACATTTGACACTTTATAAATTATCAGATTGTAAAGAGTAAAACAAACATGTCAGTGACGCTGTCACTTATAGTGCAGAGTAACATTACTACATGAAGAGGAAATAAACACAAACAATTGTTGGTGTTTGATAAAACAGCTTCTAAGTGGCATTAGTTTCCCTGAACTACATGTGTAACATTTACATTTTTATATTTAATCTTCACAGACATTATTGTTGTATGGAAAGTTAAAGACATGTCATTTATAACATTCTCTCATGGGTTTTATAACCAAAATATATTTTTATGAATAGAAGTTAAGCGATGCTTAATTCTTAGCGTTAGCCTTATCCAGGTAATGAACTGAACACTCCTCTTTAGTGTGTTTGTTGTCATGGTAACGGAGTTTGACACACCACATGGCTTGGATTGATATGAAATATAGTTTCATATTCACAGCAGCCACAGTCGAGCAGCTCATTCTGAGTCGTTTTGGACGTACCTTTTGTCACAGACGTCTGTCGTTTGAAGACGTAAACACAGGAAACACGGCGTGTGGAACTTCCACGGGTCTGTGTTACGCACGTGTCTGTGTCGCAGAGTAAACTGCTTCATGGCCCTATGGCTTTTCCATAGTGACGTCGTCACTTTTTATTGGGATTTGATTGGCTAAAAATCCCCATTGCTTTTCTATGAGGCTCAGGGTTTTCAAACCACGGGAATGAAGAAAAGTATCACATATAGATGTATATATTATTCTTTTACACATATAAACTAATAAGAATATAACACAATTCTGAACAAATCATATTGTTTTTAGACACAACAAAAGGGGGGGGGGGGCGTCGCCCTTAATGGACCAGCCGCTCCTTGTACTATAATGTATAATGTATAATGTATAATGTATAATGTATAATGTATAATGTATAATGTATAATGTATATTATAGAGTCTCTTACTTGAACAGATGCTTTGGTTCCTCTTCCCACTGTGAGCTTTACAAGTGACAATATTAAATGATTTGAACATTTGTGTTTCTTGCGCTGCTTCTTCAGATATGATTTCATTTTTTTTCTAATTTTTGTGTAAATATTTTGATGCAACAAAAGTCTAATTTTCCTTAGACTTAGACACTTGACTGTTCGATTGCGACAGCAGTGATTTCATCTCTCCTTCCTGTGTGTGTGTGTGTGTGTTGTGTGTGTGTGTGTGTGTGTTTGTGTGTGTGTTGTGTGTGTGTGTGTGTGTGTTTGTGTGTGTGTTGTGTGTGTGTGTGTTGTGTGTGTGTGTGTGTGTGTGTTTGTGTGTGTGTTGTGTGTGTGTGTGTGTTTGTGTGTGTGTCTGTGTGTGTGTGTGTGTGTGTGTTTGTGTGTGTGTGTGTGTTTGTGTGTGTGTCTGTGTGTGTGTGTGTGTGTCTCTGTGTGTGTGTGTGTTGTGTGTGTGTGTGTGTGTGTGTTTGTGTGTGTGTGTGTGTGTGTCTGTGTGTGTGTGTGTGTGTGTCTCTGTGTGTGTGTGTGTGTGTGTCTGTGTGTGTGTGTGTGTGTCTGTTTGTGTGTCTCTGTGTGTATGTGTGTGTGTGTGTCTGTGTGTGTGTGTGTTGTGTTGTGTGTGTGTGTGTGTTTGTGTGTGTGTCTCTGTGTGTATGTGTTTCTGTGTGTGTGCGTGTGTGTGTGTGTTTCTGTGTGTGTGTGTGTGTTTCTGTGTGTGTGCGTGTGTGTGTGTGTTTCTGTGTGTGTTTCTGTGTGTGTGTGTGTGTCTGTGTGTCTCTGTGTGTGTGTGTGTGTGTGTGTGTGTGGATGTGTGTGTCTGTGTGTGTGTGTGTGTGTGTGTGTGGATGTGTGTGTCTGTGTGTGTGTGTGTGTTGTGTTGTGTGTGTGTGTGTACATGTGTTGTGTGTACATGTGTGTGTTGTGTGTACATGTGTGTGTTGTGTTGTGTGTACATGTGTGTGTTGTGTTGTGTTGTGTTGTGTGTGTGTGTGTGTGTGTGTATGTATGTGTGTGTGTGTGTACATGTGTGTGTTGTGTTGAGTGTACATGTGTGTGTCGTGTGTGTGTGTGTGTGTGTAAATGTGTGTGTTCTGTTGTGTGTGTGTTGTGTTGTGTGTACATGTGTGTGTTGTGTGTACATGTGTGTGTTGTGTTGTGTGTGTACATGTGTGTGTTGTGTGTGTGTGTGTGTACATGTGTGTGTTGGGTTGTGTTGTGTGTGTGTGTGTGTGTGTACATGTGTGTTTTGTGTTGTGTGTACATGTGTGTGTTGTGTTGTGTGTGTGTGTGTGTGTGTACATGTGTGTGTTGTGTTGTGTGTATTGTGTGTGTGTTGTTTTGTGTTGTGTGTACATGTGTGTGTTGTGTTGTGTGTGTGTTGTGTTGTGTGTGTGTATTGTGTTGTGTGTATTGTGTGTGTGTTGTGTTGTGTGTACATGTGTGTGTTGTGTGTACGTGTGTTGTGTTGTGTGTGTGTGTTGTGTGTACATGTTTGTGTTGTGTGTTGTGTGTACATGTGTGTGTTGTGTGTACGTGTGTTGTGTTGTGTGTGTGTTGTGTGTACATGTGTTGTGTTGTGTGTACGTGTGTTGTGTTGTGTGTGTGTTGTGTGTACGTGTGTTGTGTTGTGTGTGTGTTGTGTGTACATGTGTGTGTTGTGTGTACGTGTGTTGTGTGTGTGTTGTGTGTACGTGTGTTGTGTGTGTGTTGTGTGTACATGTGTGTGTTGTGTGTACGTGTGTTGTGTTGTGTGTGTGTTGTGTGTACATGTGTGTGTTGTGTGTACATGTGTGTGTGTTGTGTGTGTGTTGTGTGTACGTGTGTTGTGTTGTGTGTGTGTTGTGTGTACGTGTGTTGTGTTGTGTGTGTGTTGTGTGTACATGTGTGTGTTGTGTTGTGTGTGTGTTGTGTGTACATGTGTGTGTTGTGTGTGTGTTGTGTGTTGTGTTGTGTGTACGTGTGTTGTGTGTGTGTTGTGTGTACGTGTGTTGTGTTGTGTGTGTGTTGTGTGTACATGTGTGTGTTGTGTTGTGTGTGTGTTGTGTGTACATGTGTGTGTTGTGTGTGTGTTGTGTGTTGTGTTGTGTGCACATGTGTGTGTACATGTGTGTGTTGTGTGTTGTGTGTTGTGTTGTGTTGTGTGTGATTGCTCCTCATAAGATCTAAACAGATCTGATCTGTGCATCGCAGGAGTAAAAGTGGCGTAGCCTCGTAAACAGCCTTTTCAAACTATTGAAGAGTGAAATAATCCTCTCGGTGGAAACCAGAGGAGGAAATGTCCCGTGGCTGGTGTCCTCAGCTCCCTCCAGGTGTCACACCTACTTTCACCTCAAACAGAACGTGATGTTAGCGTGTTAAAGCACACGTCTGCTTCATGCTAACAAGACGACCTGTTTCATGGATCCATTTAAGGCACATTTAACCCCTCTCGCTTTAGGGGCCTATTTTTCCCACAACGCCTGAAAAAATGACGTCCATTTAAAAGTGGAGCTGTTCCTGACCCTCCGGAGCACAACGCTGAGACTCTGATGTCAGTTTGACTCGAATCATCAGTAGAAACCTGCATTTTTCACAGATTGAGTAAAGCTGGTGTCTGGGGCTGACTGACGCTAAAATTAGCTTTTGTCGGGTTTTGACAATTCTCTTTTAAAAGCTGGAGGTAAATTCACGAGAAATGAGTTTTAGCGACTAAAAAAATGTGTGAAAATGAGAAAATGTCCGGGTGAAATCCAGATAAAAGTCCTATACATTTTTCCTTTTACTTTAGGGTATTTTGTGTGGATTTGGAGAACAAACTGATGCTTCCCAGAATGATTGATTTGAAATAAGTGAGTTACAGCTTTACTTTAATGTTCAGCACATCAAGCCGCATGAGACTTTCCCTTTATAAGATGGTGGACAAAATGGAACAAATAAAGAAAACGCCTTAAGGAAACGCCTGCATGTGTGGACGACAGAGGCGCGATCGCTCTGAATGAATGACGAGACGGAGATGCAGAGAGTCTCTCACCTTTCCGTGCACGAGAGGAGGCGTCTCTCTAGAACGCTCACGCATGAACGCCTTTTACGCTCTCGTGAACCCGGCGCCTCCGCTGTGTTACCATGGCAGCGCCGAGCTCGGGTTTAAAGCTTAGTTTAAACCTGCGGCGCCCTGTGTTACCTCATGGAGACTTCCTTTTCATGACAGCGGGCACCTCCTCTCCTGCGTGGAATTGAGGCAAAGACCCGATAGCAAACAGCTCTGAGGGAACTCTAATCTGTGGCAGTGATCGGAATCCTCGTGTTCAACCGATACTGGACATATCAGACTCTGGATCAAGGAATAAATGGCTAATTCTGCAAATGAATGAAGAATATAGGACCGACTGATTTCTGGAGGGAGATGAACCCCAGTGCACGCTAATACACCCATGGTTCTAATCCACACACAATCTACTCCAGAATAAACTACTTTCTTTTTTTTTTACTATTTATTGTTTCTGAAACACGTAGCAACAAAAATTACATAACACAAAATGACCTATTTAAAGATTTAGGCAAGAAAATTAAATAATGAGAGGAAAAAAAATATTTATACACACATGGATGTACAAATTTAAGTTCACACACACACATTCATTTTCTCTTATGCTTATATTAGAATAATAAATAATACAAATAAATAAAATAAATAATAAGAATAAGAAGGAAAAAAAAGAAAAGAAAAAAGAAAGAAAAAAGGGGGGTATAATCTACTTTCTTATTTTCAAAAAAGAGGCAGTTCAATAGACCGTGCTTCTTTCTACGTCACAGTGAACTTGGAGACAAATGAACTATAGCCTTCCCTGACCCCCCCTTGTCACATGACGCCCCTACCCCCCAGGTTGGGAAACACTAGTCTAAACAACAGCACATATGCACTCATTGTCTGGAGATTGATTCCTGACCAACAAATTTGTGAATGTCCCCCCCTGCTCTCACCCCCATTTAGCACCGCACTGTCCTGTTTGGTAAAGCCAATGGGCCAAAAACCAAATAATAAACGCAAGATAGATGTATATTTTTACTATTTATTATTTTTTAGACACAGCAACAAACACAAACTAACGCATATAAAGAAATAAAGAATAAAAAAAATCAGATATACAGTACAGACCAAAAGTTTGTCAATCAAAGAGTTTCCTTTATTTTCATGACTATGAAAATTGCAGATTCACACTGAAGACATCAAAACTATGAATTAACACATGTGGAATTATATACTTAAAAAAAGTGTGAAACAACTGAAAATATGTCTTATATTCTAGGTTCTTCACAGTCGCCACCTTTAGCTTTGATACTGCTTCACACTCTTGGCGTTCTCTTGATGAGCTTCAGGAGGTCGTGACCTGAGATGCTCTTCATCAGTCTTAAAGGAGTTCCAGAGATGTTTAGCACTTGTTGGTCCTTTTGCCT
The DNA here is from genome assembly GCF_026437365.1 of Eucyclogobius newberryi. Classification (NCBI taxonomy): domain Eukaryota; kingdom Metazoa; phylum Chordata; class Actinopteri; order Gobiiformes; family Gobiidae; genus Eucyclogobius; species Eucyclogobius newberryi. The sequence goes on along the minus strand of NW_027316278.1, from coordinate 7,617,247 downwards.
TCACTCTGCGGCGGGTGTCCAAACTTTTGGTCTGTGCTGTATATTTCTTTTTTGAATTTTAAAATATTTTTTTTTTTCAGACAACACGAAATTCCTATTTATTTTAAACCAGGCAACACTTAAGACAAAAACTGGTTCACCCTAAGGAAAAGATGTTGAAAAGAAAACAATGTAATGCAAAGAGCAATGTAGTGTAATTTATCCAATGCAGTGAAGAAAGTTTTAAGGAGCAGTGCATAGGAGAGACTAAACAGCAACTTCACAAGAGGCTTTATCAATGTATATTTCTGTACAATTTATTATTTTTAACACAAGGCAACAACATTTACATAACACAAACTAACCTATATAAAGAAATAGAGAAGAAAAAATAATATATATATACACATTCACATAATACACATAATTCATAAATACATATTACCTCAGATATATGTATATTTATATGTATATATGTATGCACAGATTTATATTCGCATAGATACACACACACACACACACACACACACTCATTCTCTCTTGCTTGTATGCTTGTATAATAATAATAATGAAATAAGATACCAATAAATAAATAATAAATTAAAGAATTTAAAAACATAAATTAAAGGGTAGGGCGTGGTAGGACCGTTGGGAATATGTGTAGCGTGAGCGTTAGCAGATCATGAGGGAGCGTCTAATGGAAAAGGGGTTTAATGCATCTTATGGAAGTACGAGTCCCATTTTGTCCATTGTAAATTGAATTTGTCAATTTTCAAGTTAAGCCCGGCGGTTATTCTCTCCATGGTCCAAGATCGATATTTAATGCCACATTGCGGATTATGGACGTTCCGGACGAGGCCATAACATCTCCATGGCGACCGTTGGCGGCGGACCTCCCGACAGGAAAAAGTTGTTGGCGCGCTGCCCCTTTAACACTCGAGCTGGTAAGGATGGAGGAGGCTGTGCAGAGCGGAGAACATTACGCTCAGGCGAGGAGAGCGGCCGGGCGCGGGACTCATATTCTGATTGTTGTAATGAATTGACGGCCTCTGCATTCATTCAGTTCATCTATTATGTCTGATAGAATATCCAAGGGCAGCGTGGGCCTAACGAGCTCCCCCAGAGAGGAGCAGGAAGGAGGACGCCGGAGGAGACTAAGTACCCGCTATTACTGCCATTATTCGGTGGAAATATCCCTCACATCACACTGCTTTTTTTAATATATACAATAATTGCTTATCATTTCGTTCAAACATTTATTGTCTCGCTGCTAATTTTACCTTTCCATTTCAAGGTGAAACAATAATAAATATACGCTCAAGGTTAAGCAAACAAGTCTTGTGTGATGAAGACGATCGTTTTTTTTCTGATTTTAATTACAGTGGAATACAGTTGATATTAGGAGAAAGGAATACAAGTGTTACTGCAGTGCAATAAGAAAGTAACAACGCGTGTAACTTTACTTTACCTCTGTTACTTTCCCCTCATGTGGCCGAATGTTGTAAAGGTTTTTTTTGTGTAGAAATGTATGAAAGGGTGGGGAAAAAAGCCACCTCCAACTATTTGTAGCGTGTACTTCCCTCGTCCCCGTTCCACGCTACACTATCCTGTAAATGTCCTTAAAAACAGCTTTACAAACGTGTACTTTATGCTATATGTGCTATAGATCAAATGAAAAACGATTGTAGGGTCGACATTTGTGTAAGTATTTGTCCAGTAAAAGCTAACAATTTGTATTTTGCCATCATCAAACATGATAATTACCTGTCATAATCTATTAAAAGAACAGATAATGTAAATACTATAGTAAATATATTTAAACCAAGCTTATATCACTCACATATGGTGTTGGAAAAATGTGTTTGGTTACAGAATACTGAATACCTGCATTAAAATGTATGTTGTAATGTATTTTATTCCGAATACTTTCACTTTGAGCTACATTTTATCGTAGTGTGAAGCAGTTTAACACAACATTAAATCATCTTTTTCTTCATGTTTCAGTTTATTTCAAAATAGCCACTTCCGATCACGTTTCCTCTGATTTGAACTGCATTTGGCGCATGCATTTTTTTTGCGCACAATCGTGAAGCGCTTCCATAGCTGTGATTATAGAGCGAGTTAATTGGAGGTGATCCGGTGCAGTTACATATCTGCTGATGAGAGTGACTGATGGTCCCGCCTGATGCGCGCCTGTGCCTCGCCGCTCCGACCACTGCCCCGCACTCGTTAGGCTTTAATCGGGCCCGGCGTCTAAACGAGAAGCCCGCTATGAATCTGGACGAGCTGTTATGTGCTAATGACACGGAGAGGGGGGGAGGAACGGGGGGAGGAGGAGGTAAATATTAGACCGTAGAGACAGAGAGAAAGAAAGTGAGTGAGATAAGAAGTGAGAGGGAAGGGAAGAGAGAGAGGAATGCATGTTAGAGAGAGAGAGGGTTTGTTGGAAGAAAGAGACAAGAAAGAGAGGTGGAGAAAAAGAGGGGTGAGTGGGAGAATGGGGAGAGAAAGGAGAGGCAGGGAGGGAGGAAGTGGAGAAAGATGAGGAGAAAGAGAGAAACAGGGAAGGAAAGAGAGAAGAGACTAAAACTATAAGAGACAGTGAAGGGAAGGGAGGATAAAGAGAGAGAGAGGGAGAGGAAAAAGAGAGGGAAGTGAAAAGGAGAAAGAAATAAAGAGACTAGGGAGTGCATGAGAGAGGAAGTAGAGAAGGAGAGTGTGGAATAGAGAGAGAGGAAGAGAAGGATGAGAAAGGGGTGAGGGATAGAGAGGGTTCGTTAGAAGAACAAGAAAGAGAGGTGGAGAAAAAGAGGGGTCAGTAGGAGAATGGGGAGATGGAGGAAGAGATAAGAGGAGTGAAGAAGAGAAAGGAGAGGCAGAGAGGGAGGAAGTGGATAAAGATGAGGAAAAAGGGACGGAAAGAGAGAAGAGACTAAAACTATAAGAGACAGTGAAGGGAAGGGAGGACAAAGAGGGAGAGAGGAAGAAGAGAGGGAAGGGAAAAGGAGAGAGAAATAAAGAGAGAGGGGGGCATGAGAGAGAAAGAAGAGAAGGAGAGAGTGGAATAGAGAGAGAGGAAGAGAAGGATGAGAAAGGGGTGAGGGATAGAGAGGATTTGTTAGAAGAACAAGAAAGAGAGGTGGAGAAAAAGAGGGGTGAGTAGGAGAATGGGGAGATGGGGGAAGAGAAAAGAGGAGTGAGGAAGAGCGAGAGAAAGGAGAGGCAGAGAGGGAGGAAGTGGAGAAAGATGAGGAGAAAGAGAGAAACAGGGAAGGAAAGAGAGAAGAGACTAAACCTATAAGAGACAGTGAAGGGAAGGGAGGATAAAGAGAGAAGAGAGAGAGAGGAAAAAGAGAGGGAAGGGAAAAGGAGAGAGGAATAAAGAGAGCGGGGGGCACAAGAGAGGATGAAGAGAAGAAGAGTGTGGAATAGAGAGGAAGAGAGAAGAGGAGTGAGGAAGAGCGAGAGAAAGGAGAGGAAAAAGAGAGAAACAGGGAAGGAAAGAGAGAAGACTAAAACTATAAAAGGCAGTAAAGTGGAGGGAGGACAAAGAGAGAGAGAGAGAGAGAGGGAAAGAAGAGAGACTAGAAGTGCTTGCGTCCCGAGCGCTGAGCAGCCCACACACCGACAGGGCTAATTAGCGCGTTAGCGGAGCATTTAACGAGCTTGATGGGCGGCTTTGAAAACGTACTTAAGAAAATGCACGGCCGCTTCTGTGAGCGCGACTTACACGTTCAGACCTCGCGGTGCCAGAAGTGACCTGATTAGCCATTGGCGCTAACGTGTGCATGGGCGGGGCTTAAAGGGGCTGTACCCGATATTTTCACGTAATAAAGTCAAATATGTTTCACCGCGGCACAAACGTACCGCAGACGTATCGCAGACGTACAGCAGACGTATCGTAGACGTATCGCAGACGTACAACAGACGTATCGCAGACGTATCGCAGACGTATCGCAGACGTACCGCAGACGTATCGCAGACGTACAACAGACGTATCGCAGACGTACAACAGACGTATCGCAGACGTACAGCAGACGTATCGCAGACGTACAACAGACGTATCGCAGACGTACAGCAGACGTACAGCAGACGTATCGCAGACGTACAACAGACGTATCGCAGACGTACAGCAGACGTACAGCAGACGTACCGCAGACGTACAGCAGACGTATCGCAGACGTACAGCAGACGTACAGCAGACGTATCGCAGACGTACAGCAGACGTACAGCAGACGTACCGCAGACGTACAGCAGACGTATCGCAGACGTACAGCAGACGTACAGCAGACGTATCACAGACGTACAGCAGACGTACAGCAGACGTATCGCAGACGTACAGCAGACGTACAGCAGACGTACCGCAGACGTACCGCAGACGTATCGCAGACGTATCGCAGACGTACAACAGACGTACAACAGACGTATCGCAGACGTACAACAGACGTATCGCAGACGTACAGCAGACGTACAGCAGACGTATCGCAGACGTACAACAGACGTACAGCAGACGTATCGCAGACGTATCGCAGACGTACAGCAGACGTATCGCAGACGTACAGCAGACGTACAGCAGACGTATCGCAGACGTATCGCAGACGTATCGCAGACGTACAACAGACGTACCGCAGACGTATCGCAGACGTATCGCAGACGTATCGCAGACGTATCGCAGACGTATCGCAGACGTACAACAGACGTACAACAGACGTACCGCAGACGTATCGCAGACGTATCGCAGACGTACAGCAGACGTATCGCAGACGTATCGCAGACGTACAGCAGACGTATCGCAGACGTATCGCAGACGTACAGCAGACGTATCGCAGACGTATCGCAGACGTATTGCAGACGTATCGCAGACGTACAACAGACGTACAACAGACGTATCGCAGACGTATCGCAGACGTACAACAGACGTACAGCAGACGTATCGCAGACGTACAGCAGACGTATCGCAGACGTACCGCAGACGTATCGCAGACGTATCGCAGACGTATCGCAGACGTACCGCAGACGTATCGCAGACGTATCGCAGACGTATCGCAGACGTACCGCAGACGTATCGCAGACGTATCGCAGACGTATCGCAGACGTACCGCAGACGTATCGCAGACGTATCGCAGACGTATCGCAGACGTATCGACTAGCTTATCCGACTGCAGCGCGTTTTGGTCTCAGTGAGGCAGGAAGTGCGCTTTTAGCATGCTAACTGTTGTTAGCTTAGCTCGCTCTGGCTTAAAGAGAGTTGCGGAAAGCGCGAATAAACTCGTTGTAGTGAATAAGTTAGGACGCTCGGAATGCGTTAAGTGAGGATCACGTGTGGAGCGCCGAAAAGAGGGGGAAGAGGAGGAGGTGAAGGAGACAAGAAGGAGAGAGAGGGAGAAAAAGGAAGAGGAGAAAGTGGAGGAAGATAGAGTGAAAGAGTGGAGAAGTAGAGAAGAGAGTGAAAGAGAGAGGGGACATAGTGATAAGAGGGATGAGATGAAGTGAGAGAGGGGGAAAAGAGAAAGAAAGGAGCATTATAGAGATAAGAGAGAGCAGTGGCAGAAACAGAAAGGAAGTAAAGAAAGGAGAGAATGATAGGAAAAAGAGAAGATGAGTGAGAGAGAAAGGTAGGGGAACAAACGAATGGGGAGAGAGAGGTGAGAAACAAGAAGGAGAGAGGGAAGAGGAGAGAAAAAGGAAGAAGAGAAAGTGGAGGAAGATAGAGTGAAAGAGAGGAGAAATGGAGAAGAGAGTGAAAGGGAGAGGAGACGTAGAGATAAGAGGGATGAGATGAAGTGAAAGAGGCGGGAAAGAGAAAGAAAGGAGCATTAGATAAGAAGTCATGAATCAAATCAGGTACTGCACCTTTAACTGGATTTAGCCGGGGACTGGTGGTTTTCGTCAGATGCCCGTTCTGTCATCGCTTAAGTTGTAACTGAGGGAGGAGGACGCACGGAGAAGAGCCTGTGGAGGGTTTGCTTGTTCTGCCTGTGTCGGGGTGGCACTAAACCCCATACGTGTTTACGAGAGGAATCAGATCATCGAAAACGTGTCGGTTAATCAGTGAATTTTCATGAATGACATTTGTATTTGGAAGACAAAGTACAAAGGATTTTAACAGAACAATTTCAATGTTTTTTCTTCATTTTTTTGCATTTTATTTTGTATTTTTTTGCATTATTTTTCAAAACCTGCACAGATGGGAACAATCAGAAATAAATCAGATTCCTCACATTAGACGGGACTGTTGATTTCTGCAGTGTGTGAACAAAGCCATAAATGATTTAAAGGAGAAGAGAGATTTTAACTAGATAATTAAAATATACTTTGCAGAGAGTTAGCACATAAAACGCATTAAAATATAAAATACAGCGCATGAGTAACACTCTTATAAGATGAAGGATGGACGGAAGCTGCGCCATCAGACAAAATGTACATATGTACCACAAACGTTTCTTTGAATTAAAACTATATCATTAGGTTTGATGGATTAAAGTGGATCCATCTAGAGAAAGCAATTACCGGTGTACATGAAGATAAGTTTGTTATCTTAAGTTCTGGAGCAGGACCACACCCCTTTCACGCCCCTTCCCGCGGCTGCACTATTTAGGCCTCCAGGTCACACACATCGGTGTCGTGACTTCGTGCCCCTCCCTCCCACCCTCTTTTAATCATTCTAATTCTTCTATTTTATGTCCTAGGCGGGCGTATCGAGGCCCCTACAGCCCTCATCGCCAGAGGCCCCTAAACGGCATCCAGTTCTGTACATTTGTGTTCATGTTTCTCGTATGTCATAAACACTTTGCATCGTAGCCGGGGGCGTGGTCTTTACCAGTGAATTAGGAGACAAGCGTGTGATGATTTGACTCATGAAAGGTGTTGACTATACTGCAGTAGACGTGTGTAATATGTAGTTGTTTGTGTCACTGTCAACAAATAAATGAGTCGCCATTCATTTTAATGAGCAGAAGAAAGTGTAATTCACCTAATTGGATTTTAGGGTAGAATGTAATTTTCAGCCCAGAATAATCCGTGGATCCAGTATCAGTGTTGGAGGCTCCTGTACCTGACGACATGGCCAACGCTCTTCTGCTGCTGAACTGCCCCATCCAGGTCAGGAACAATAATCTTCTTGTCATTATACTGGATATCTGTTTGACCTTTGCAGCCCGTAGAACCTTCTCCTGTTTTCTCTCTCTCTCTCTCTCTTTCCATCATTCCATCCTTTTTTATGCTATAGCGTAAAACACATACTTTCAAAAACAACTACAGTAGGTGGCCGTAAATGCACTTTTTCAGTTACCAACCGCCATTAAAAGCAACACAACAACAAGAACAGAACCTTCTCCTGGTCTTTGTGGTTTAAATGGAGACATATATGAATGCTCACATTTATATAGCACTTTTCTACCCTCAAGGCACTCAAAGAGCTTTACATCAAGGAACCACTCACCCATTCACACACCAGCGAACGCAGACACTGAAGGTGAGGTATTTATCCTGCTCAACAATAGTATTCACCTGAGGGCGCTGGAATTGCACCGCTAACCTCTTTTTCTGCCGAGCCTGTGGTTGAAGGGATTAAATATCTAGCTTCATTTGAGTCCTGGACGTTGGGGATCAATCTGTTCAGAAAGATGCATGTGTCCTCTCCTTCCTGGTCCTCCGGGACGCCCATGAGTCTCAGATTGTCTCGATGGGATCTCGACTCCAGTTTATCCTCCATGTCTTTGTTCTCTGGCCGCTAAGTCTTAACTGTCGCTCTTGCATCTCGTTTGTGTCGTCTCAATATGTGCTACCACACCTCTCCAACGCACCACTCACAGTTTCTCCGATTCTTCCTCAAGATCCATGACTAATCTTACAATGAATTCCGTCTTAATCTCACTTGTCTTGAGTCAATCTTAAACCACTCCCCTCACTGAAATCAGTATAAACGTAGCGTCCCGTGTCCTCTCTCGGGCCCTGTGCTGTCGGGGCCCGTCTGCGTGCTCCGTGTTTGGGGTGGTAGTCCTGCTAACGCTAGCTCGAGAAGCTAGCCTACTTCGGAGGTTGTAATCGGTCAACTTTGAGTGTCGGGGTTTCAAGTCCCTTTTTCCTTGAATGTTGTTCCTTGTTTCCTTGTCGTCCCCCACTGTGTCCCGTCTCTCCAGTTTGAGCGCGTGCAGAACATTTGAGGACATGGGAGTGTCAAGTGGGACATTGCAAGTCCAAATGTCCAGAGTTCTATTGGCACAGGCCGCAAGAAGTGTTAAACGCCAAAATGACATTATAAAGAACAGGGCTGCACACGGGTGAAAAACACAACTATTTCATCAATAAAATGCAAGAAAACAAGTCTAATGCAAACATTTCTCTTTTTTTTCTTGACTGGAAATGGTCGTCCGGTCGCCATTGTGCTCGACCGACTGCCTGTAAAAGATTGTGAGATAGACAAATAAATAAATAAAACCTAAGGCTATAATAAACTCTTGAAGGATTACTCAAGAAAGCCATTACTGCCACATTAAGAGCGGGAAGAGCCGAAAACGCCGCGTCCACATTAATGAACATTGGAACATGGTCAAGTAGAGCTCTTTGAGGGCAGCGCAGCATTTATAGTGCACATTCTTCCACGAGAGCCTACACGAAGGTCCCTTATTTCCTCTGCTTATTTCCAGCACTTCGTCCTTGGACACGATTTCTCATACCCCGGCGCGGAAATTAAAATTTAGACGGAGTTTTCTCAAAAGTTTGTCTCCAGCCTCACGGTAAATGACATATTACCGAAATGGCATGATGGAGTGTAGCTTGTTATTTCTGATTTATTATGTTCGCCCTTCACCTCTGCAATCTCAGGGCCAACTACTGCTCCCCCCCCCCCCCCCCCCCCCCCCCCCCTCTTCTCCCTTATGTACCTTTTCCAAATAGCAAAGACAGAGAGAGGAGGAGAAAAAAAAAAGAGCGGGAGTGCAGGGTAGAGCTGGAAAACAGGATGCACGGGGTGGAGGGGGAGGATGAGGGGTAGAAAAACCACTGCGCTAATTTGTCTAATGCTGTTCTAGCCGCATTGTGCTTCTCCGCTCATTTCAAATATCAATGGACAAAGTACCTGAACAATCCCGCAGCCCCGCGCAGTCGCAGCTGTAATTTTCTTTGCCCTATTACATTTAGTAATGAAAAATATGAGAAATCCACTCAACCTCCCTCGCTGGCCTCCATCCAAATAAGCAAATGGTTTCTGTTCGGGGAAAAACACGCGGCCGTTTTGAGGACGTGAATCATTAAAGGGATGGAAGAATTGTCTAAATTGGAATTACGAAATGGAAAAAGGACCGTCTTACATTGTTTTGTGCGTCTCACAAAAAAAGGCTCGAGACGTGTTTTAGGCTTATGAAAAAGTTTCGAGATTTATGAAATTTTTTTGTCATTTTTTAAAAAGTTTTTAAGACAATGTTGATAGTTTTCTCACAAAAAAAAAGCTCTAGATGTGTTTTAGGCTTATGAAAAAGTTTGGAGATTTATTTAAATTTTTTGTCAATTTTAAAAAAGTTTTTCAGATAATGTTGAATTTTTTTTTACTTTTTTGGTAAAAGGTCCAGAAATATGTTATCGCTTTTCAGTATGACATTAAACTAATGTATCTTGTATTTATTCAATTACACGTATTTATATATAGATATTTTTGCTCGATAAGAAAAATGTGCATCCTGACAAATCTAATATGTAACTTTGGTGATAAGATACGTTTAGGTACTGTACATGAACCAAGGTGACGGTAATTTCAACGACAAAACGTG